>NW_017307090.1:770570-770980 GCF_000935625.1 Nanorana parkeri
CCCCCATCCCTCTGCCTACGGGTGACTGCTGGCGCCCACTGTCCCCCATCCCTCTGCCTACGGGTGACTGCTGGCGCCCACTGTCCCCCATCCCTCTGCCTACGGGTGACTGCTGGCGCCCACTGTCCCCCATCCCTCTGCCTACGGGTGACTGCTGGCTACCAGTGTACCCCATCACTCTGCCTAAAGTTGACGGCTGGCTCCCACTGTACCCCAATCCTCTGCTCACAGGTGACTGCTGGTTCCCATTGTATGCCAACACCCTTCTGATTGGTGGCTGACACCCCCTGTACCCCAACACATTTTTTGCCAGATAACTGACACTCCCTGCACCCCAGCATTCTGCTGACAGATTACTGCTCAAACCACTTATAGATGTCCCTGTACCCCCGGGGTCCTGCTTGCGGCTG
>NW_017307090.1:771424-784144 GCF_000935625.1 Nanorana parkeri
TGTTTCATACATGGTGTACCACCACAAGAGCATACCAACAGCAAAACTTTGACTGGTCCCAAATGCATAATCATTTTGATTTACATTTTGCACTATCCTTCTAGTGGTATGTGAGCTTGTCTAGTTTTGTGTAACATTTGTTTTACTGGTCATGTTTGATTTGCAGGGACTCCTGGTGTTGGGAAAACAACTCTTGGCAAAGAGCTTGCAGAGAAATGTGCCCTTACCTACGTAAATGTTGGAGATCTGGCAAAGGAAGGTAAGAATATAAGTCTTGTGTCTTACAGCATCTATTTGTTAATTTTGGTTTGTGAATCAAACAGTTACATAATTACATTTACTTGTGGCGCAACAACTGGGGGGGGGGTCCTCACGTCTGAGGCCCCCAGGGCAGCCCCGTTATTGCCGGTAAAACTTTAATTCGCCCGCTTGTCACTGCCCAGCGTGCAGCAGCTTCACAATGCAGAGAGAGACGGAGATCAGCACGTCTGTGATTGAATGTTTTTTTCTTTTGTTTTCTGGCTCTCCCCGTGCTGCTTCCTCCGGCCGTGTAAACTGACACCAGCCAGGAGGACAGTGTCAGACGGCTGAGGAGACTATCTACCATTCCAGAACACAGAATAGCTGAACTTGAAAGTTTCAACTATTCTGTGTTCTATTACAAGAACCCCATTTAGTTCAGCAGGTTTCAACTGAAGAGGACCGGGACCAACGGCTTTAGGGCTCAGTCACACCAGATGCAGTGCGTTCTGGACAGAATCGGGCCGAAACGCACTGCATCTGGTGTGAAGGAGGCATTAGTGATTTTAATATGAAAAAGTTTAATAGAAAAAAATCAAACATCAAAAAAGTGAAAGTTCCTATTCCATCTTCCCATTAAAAACCTTTGACAACTTTGTCCACAACCATTCACACTCCCACTCATACAGACGGCCCTGCACACTTCCCAAATAATGGAAAATCACTGTTGCTGGATCTATCACTGACTCTGTGGAGCTCATGGAGGGTATAGAGGGTGAGGGCCCTATCACACCATAAAGAGTGCGTTCCAGTGCGTTCAGCCTCTGGAACGCACTGGAAGGCAACCTGGTCGGCTCACTTTGTTTTGGGGCAGGAGGGGGCATGCTTGCAGCATTTTTGGCAGATCGCATTAGACCAGAACGGAGGCACTAATGTGCCAGGGATCGCACCGCGGGCTGCTGGGCCATTGAGTTCAATGCACCACCAGTGTGTTCCAGAGGCCGAACGCACTGGAATGTATTCTTGATGGTGATCCCCAAAAGCGGATCTTCCTCCAGAGCCGGTCCCGGGCCGCAGATGGGCTAGCGGATCCCGGGATTGAAGGTGGGGGTGGCGGCAGCAGAGGGGGGGGCACACACCAGCACATATACACGATCGGCTGGCTATAGAGCCGCCGATCAGGTATATGTTAAACAGCCGGTAACGGCTTTATGCATTGCACGGGCTTTTTCTGCCCGCGCGCAAGAGCAGAAAAAAAATGCCGTCTGGAGATGGCAACCCGCTAATGCAGCTGTGCCGTCCGTCCCGTTTTTTTTTTCAACGGGCGGACAGCAGCTGGTTAATAAGGACAGCATAATCTCTGACTTATTTAACCTAAAATGTAATTCCTTAGAAAAATGGAAATTCCTGACTTGTTGTACTAATCACCTTCCTCCGGGTAAAGTATAGTACATCCAAAAGTCTTCAGCGATATCCACCAGTGTAAAGGTGGCCTAACGAAGTACTGATGGGGTGGTCATAATAATCTGGCCACTCAGTGTATATGTATTGTACTTCAAAAGTTATCAAAGTATTTCTTTCAGTCACATCTGCATGTGATCTTCCTTTTAAGAATGACCAGATAGAGTCCACTCCACTTTTTAGGGCCTTATGTGTCAAGTGTCCTTAATAAGAAATTAATAACTCTCCTAAAGCCACAAATCGGAATCAGACTTAAATCTCTTGAAGGCCTTAGTGAGAACACATCAATACATGAGGGCCTTAATGTTGGGACGTGGGGTGTTTGTAAATGATTCCTACTCAAGAATGTGGGAGCAGTGACATGCAAACTGTTATCCTAACTTGATGTTCCTTTTTGTCATTCTAGGCAATCTGTATGAAGGCTATGATGAAGAATATGACTGCCCTATTCTTGATGAAGACCGAGTAAGTTCTGTGTTCTTCTAATTGTTTATATGTTCATGCAGGCAAGTAATGAACCGCCTCCCAGCTTCCTAATTGCCCGGGAAGCTGGCTCCATTTTCCCCTACGGCACTGTCAGTCAGAGGAAATCTTCCTCTGACCGGAAGTTCAGTTATCGGGGGAGGTATAGGAGCATTTGGGCGAGTACGAGTATTCGCCCAAATACTCGGTATCGTTACCGATATTAGTATTGGTGCATCCTTATTTTACAGGATATTTGAGATGTATATGGACATTCAGCAGCCTATGTCTGCGTTTAGTGGTCTGCAGTTTTACTGAAGCTTACCTTTTTGATTTTGTTTTTATAGTGATATAGTCAACAGAAATCCCAATTTTTGTGAGAGGTTTCTAATAAAAAAACAGCAGTCATTTATGAGGTCTGCATTCTTGTGTTGGACTTGTGTGTGACTACCGAATGATATTGCTGAGTAGCTATGAATTTTGCAATATATGCTTATATTCACCTTGATATAGAATATTACAAAGTAATACACAAATCTCCCCAATTCACTCAACAAGACATGACAACCCAGAGGGGAGGTTTATTTCTGTAAAGGGAGCTCTGATTTTCCCAGAGATAACGATAGCTAATGTATACTGTAGTTCATCAGTAAAGGACATGCATACTTCTGGAGACAAGTGCTAAACAACATAAAAAAACTTTCAGAAGCGTATACTGATCCTTGGAGGAGACTTCAGTTTGGCGCACAACCTGCTCATAAATACCAACAGACATTCCACCCTCTCCTACCGCAGGCTCAGAATGATAGATAACTAACCCTTGTAGAAACATGGTACACAATGATTCAGATAGTCATTGTTATACCTACTATTTTAACGTACATGACAAATATTCCAGATTACATTTTTCGATCCCAAAAAGACCTGCCTAAACTTTGAGAAAAAAAATGTCCTTAACCAGGAATAGGAAATTCCCACCAGAATATATCAATTAATTTTTCAGACGTTGGATTGAAAATGTCTACTCACCGCAGGTATTTTCTTTGAATTTTCTCCCACAATCAGAACTGAGGCACTGAATGGTATCGGGAAAACCACCTTTGTACATTTTATCTCCAAATTAAACATTTCCTAACGCAACCCTCACATATGTCCAGTTAAAACAGATTATTTGAAAAGGTCTGCTTGGGCAAGGGCCCACAGACCTACTTAATGTCTTGGCTTTATTCTCTTCTATGGGACACTGGTTTCAAGATCAGACTTTTAAAAGCAAATGGGAAACTGAATTTCACACCACATTGACAGAAGACCAATGGCGAGGCATCTGCACGTTAGCTCTTAAATACTGCCACAGTGCTCCCACTTAGGAAACAAACTGTAAAATTCTGTCCTTTTGGCATTGAACGCCTGTAACTGCATAAGACCAATACAAGTTTACCATTAACTGTTGGAGATACCCCATGGATAAGGGGTCGTATTTTAAGGCTTTGGCCAGAAATACAAAAATACTGGAGAAAGCTACACTCCTTGATAACACAAATTTACTGGTTGTTCCGTCACCTTCAAACCCACAGATGTGATCTCTTCTACGTGCCGAGACTGGTTCTGTAACACACACCACAAAAACTTTCTTGTGACCCCTCATAAACGCTGCCTGCGCTATAATTTTGCGGCATTGAGGTTGGAACCGGTTCCGACACTGAAAGAATGGATTGACTGTGTAGACTACTTCCATGAAATGTAATCAATCCTACACTCAAAGCAGGATAGACTATACAGCTCACCAATTATTGGTACTCTTGGATGCCATTCTAGCAGAAAGGAATTTTATAAGGAAATGAAGACAAAGTGGTGTATAGTTAAATTTGCGTAGAATCGATAAACTCTTAATAATACATGGACAGCACAGTGACTCACAGGGTTATTCACAAAAGGGTGAAGAGTTTTAAGAAGGCCGGAGAAGTGAACAATCTAGGACAACATGGCTGAGGTGGAAAGTGAGCTGAATTGGAGAATTTTTTCCAAATCGGCAATTTTGGTCTAGATTGTTCACTTCTCCTGGCTTCTCCTAAGTCTTCACCCTTTTGTGAATAACCCTGTAAGTCGCTGTGCAGACAGGATATATGGAGGAACTCCATAGGTGTTTGTTTTTCTCCCATTACGCCTCTCCCCTAATCCATCACCCCTTAAAAAAACCTCGCCCCCAACTTTCCTGGACTGTGCATATTGGTTGCTTTGTCATTACAAACAAAGATGAGTCAGTTGCTTGTATTTTAGTGATCTGGACGCATATGTCCTTTTAAAAAAAATAAATCCATAGCGTGGAACTCAACAGGCACTGTTAAATGTTGGAGAACTCTGCTGATAATGGATTATGACTGTTGTTTAGCATTTTATAAATGGTTGCCATAGATTGTGAAATAGTGTAGTATATTTGTCCTCCTCACCTACTGTTTCTGTATGTCAATGATGCTTATCAGTGTTTATTACTTGTCTTGTCTAAACGATTGTACAGCGCTGCGGAATATGTTGGCGCTATATAAATAATTGTAATTTGTATGGGCTTGGCAGACTGAATACAAACTGTTGTTTTGTATTAAATGTATTACAAGCTGCTTTGTTACCATAATACAGAACCCTGTCCCTTTTTATAAAGCTGAGCTCCGGGCAAACAGCTGACTACACAGATGAAATACACTGAGTGGCCAGATTATTATGACCACCCCATCAGTACTTGGTTGGGCCACGAGATGACTCCACGAGATGACTTCGTTGGGCCGCCTCGTGACTCCACGGGATGTTGAAAGGTGATGCGAGGAATCTGACACTGCACTGTTGCCCTTCTGTTGTCTTGTACCAGTCTTGCCTCACCCCGTTCTGCCCTAACATTGACTAGTCGCTGACGGCCACAATTCGCACGTTCAGACCCAGATTTTTGGCTGACAGTCAAGTCTTTAAACACTCTAACAACAGCTGCTCTTGAACATTTAACAAATTCTGCTGTTTTGCTGATAATCGCTCCATGGCTCCGAGCGCCAACAATCACCCCACGTTCAAAGGCTGTAAAAATCGCGTTGTTTACCCATAGCTTCAGAAACAAATCACTTCTACTGTCGTGGTAAACAACCTGCTTCCCTATTTATAATGGTCTGGCCCTCTAGCAACTTCAGCGCCAAATTATAGCTAATTTGCCTACAAACGTCAGGTGGTCATAATAATCTGGCCACTCAGTGTATATGGGTGTTGTTTTACCTACAAACGGTTATGTATCTCTGTCTTTTTTCATTTTTGACATCATCACCGCTCTTCCCGGCCCTGTTTGTCATGGCAGGGGATCTCATTTTTGTTCTAACAAAGTTAAGGTACAATTACAGGTCTTGTCTCTCCCACAGTGTGTGACTGGACAGTATATTGAGAAGCAACAGACTGATGAACTCCTCTCCCTGTCGCTCTGCTCTTGTTTCTTATCAGCATGCACTTGGGAACATATAATTGGCTCCTTATGCTTCTTCTCTTGCCTCCAGTGTGAGCTCTGCTGTACTGCAAATTGCAAGAGGCTGAAACCAAGTTAAATTCAGGCACCGAAACTTATTACATTTATATCATTAATTTAATGATGCATTAGTGAATACAGATCTGCACTTGTGACTTTTTATATATGCCTCGAGTCCAGCTTTAAAGGGAGCGTGTCATGAGAGAGCCACGGAGGTTGCCATTGTTGACCTATCGTTCTGGAAATGCTAGTTGCCTTCTTGTTCCTGGTCCAATAGTGTTTTTAGAATGTAGCCAGAAATGACGGCCCATGTATTTCTCCTGTGAGCGGTATATTCTTGGGAAGGAGAGAATGTTTTATTATGTTTTTTTGCTACCTGCCTAGGCTGTTCTGTATGTTTCATTTGTGTATATTTTTCATCCGTGGTTTCTTTTCAGGTGATCGATGAGCTGGAGGATAAAATGAGTGATGGTGGAGTCATTGTAGACTATCACGGTTGTGACTTTTTCCCAGAGAGATGGTTCCACATCGTGTTTGTGCTGAGAACAGACAATTCCTTGTTGTATGAGAGGCTGGAAAGCAGGTAAAATGTAGGAACTGCTCATTAAAGAGTAGCTTTTATTGAATGGCGGATACTGCATATGTAGTGTTCGGATATCATATCTATACTCTTGAGGGTCAACGGATAAAGTAGGGTATGCATGGGTAGATTTTTGAATGAACGTTCGATAATACCATCAGGGTCTTGGAGATTGTCGTTCTAAATTTCATTTGATTTTTTTTAATTTAATTTAACATTCGATTTTGGAATGAATTGAGTTTCCCAAATGAAAATCCCATTCACCATTCAAATTTTGTTTGATGGAGAAAATATTTCCAACATGCTCCTTCAAATGTTTTGGTCACTGCAGTCGAAATCGGTTTGACCCCATCCAGGATTAGAAAATCGAACAAACTTTCCGAAATCTAACCATTTATACCCTACTTAAAGGAGAACTATGAGGTGAGTGATTTTCACTCAACCTCATAGTTAGATCCAACCTGTTACAATGATACTGTCACACGTCGGCTCAATACATAGGGAAGTGAGCGAATACATACCGTCGCTCACTTTCCGATAGTCTCCCTGAAGTGAGTGGTGACTGTCACTCACAGCTCCCCGCAGGGATTCCCCCCCCTCTCCGATCCTCCAGTGCTGAGTGGAGGAATGGATGGGGAGGGGGCAGGCAGAGCCGGATGTCACTCAAGCAGCTGGGTGTATCTTGACAGCATTGTCTGGATCCATCCCAGCTGCGGCGATCTCGGTATACAGTGAGGACTTTAGAATATGTACTCCTGTGACCCTTAAGAGAACTATGGGATAAAAAGGTTACCCCATAGTTCTCTTTAAGTGTACTCCGGTGTTTGTTTACATCCTGGGGGAGGCCTGTGCTTTACAGCTCCATAGACTTCTATGGCGCTATCTCCCATACTTGCAATACTGGATGTAAACAAGCATCGAAGGCCGCAGATGTCAGATCCGGGTAAGTATCCATCTGTGGAGGGGTAGAGTGTAAGACTAGGGTCAGTGCAAAGGGGCAAACAGGACAAGTGCACCTTTTGTCTTAAAGTGCACTTATCCATTAAATTCTGTAGTGAGCCTTTATTCTGATTCTCCTGCAGCCATCTTGCCCTGGTATTTGTAGGGCGTAGTGCAGCCATAGAGAGCTGGAAGATATTAGAAGCTGGAAAGCTTTTGTCATGTCTCTTTATAATAGCAGAACCAGGAGAAGTCGTATTTATATCGCACACTACCCCCAGTCCAGCATAAATAATACTGGAATACTGTGCAGAATATTAAACTAGAATTACAAGATTATAAAAGTCATTGATTCCAAAATGATGGTAATATTCTTCTAGCAGGGGTAGGCAACCTCGGCACTCCAGCTGTGGTAAAACTACTAATATTATAACATTGCGTATGGGCTAATGATCACTAACTTGAGGTGAATCTGTGTTTATTCTTAGAAACATCTGCAGGTATGGTATACATCCAGATAGTGTTACGGTTCGGCGCTATCTCCCACCCTTACACACTCTGATTGGCTCATCACTAAGATGGGCTGCCTCATTGGTAGCAGGAAGGGGCGTGCAAGTTTCAGAATTATCAGGAAGTGCCGTTTTCCCTGTGAGAACGGTATTCTGTAACTGCAGGCGACAGACATTCTATACATTATTATTATACAGGATTTACATAGCGCAGCGCTTTACAATATAAGGAAGACATTACATTCACAATACAAGACAAGATGGTAAGGAGGGCCCTGCCTGTGAGAGCTTACAATCTAAAAGGGAGGGGGGAAGTGATACATGAGGAGGTAGCTGTGTGGGGATAAATTGTATGAGAACGTGATGGTTGATCGGTTAGGTTGAGGTGTGATAGGCTTCCCTGAAGAGATGAGTCTTAAGGGATCGCCTAAAGGCAGTCAAGGTGGGAGACAAGACTGGTTGGGGTAAAGAGTTCCCGAGGAGGGGAGAGACTCTACAGGAGTCCTGGAGGGGACACTATTGGCTTATTGTACCTTTCCATGTAGCATTTTTTTCATGTGGCATTTTTCCCCCCTGCCAGAGTCTCTATGAATATCAGAGCAGGTACCACATGATGTTTGCATGTCCCTTTTTAAATCTGTCCAAAGCCTTTTAATTTTTTTATGTATATGCACTGGTATAGGCCTGTTCATTAACACGTAGGTAGAGATTGCACTATAAGCGATTGTTAAACTATTACATTTCTGTTAAACTGGTTTATTATTTTTGCTACAGGGGATACAAGGAAAAAAAACTTCAAGACAACATCCAGTGTGAGATCTTCCAGACTATTTATGAAGAGGCGGCAGAGTCCTACCGATCAGAAATCATTCATCAGCTGCCCAGTAACACACCAGAAGACCTCGAGAAGAACCTGGACCAGATCACACTGTGGATTCAGCAGTGGAGGATCGACAATAACTAAATTGTGGACACAGACTCTGGTTCTTATACCATGAGTGATGCTTGGCGTGGCAGAACATACGTTAAAGTGTGTGTCACTGAATTTACAGAGCAGTTATTTCTATAGAACAGATTTGATGTATATATTGTAAAGTAGTCAAATTATTAAATATGTATCTTCATAAGATTAGAGCCAGTTGGAGGTGGCTGAGCTTCTTGTTGGTCTTACTGGATGCAGGTTTAGGGGTTTTGGGTCACTTGCCCTTTATAGTGGAATAGTCCTATGGCTGCCAGTGTGCATACACTAGGTCTAGACATTGGCTTGTCTAGGAGTCGCTGTGGGCTAAGACACCCTGGCCCCTACAATCGGGAGGGGACCCTATTGGCTTATTGTACCTTTCCACCGGATCATTTTCTCATGGCTGAGACATAAGAGTGGAGCTGGCCCATTAGGTGGGATGCAAGTTGTTAGGAGTGTGGCATAAAATATGTTGAACTGGCATCCTTTGAACTTGTCACGTCTTTATTATTCTGTGTGTTCAGATTGGGGGGAAAAAACTGAAACCGTGTGAAAATAAGATATGGTGTTGGAGTTGTATCCGGCAGAAGATAGAGTATGTTTCATTGTTAATTGCAATATATGTTGTCAGTATTACTGAAAGTTCAGAATAGCTGTCTCTTTTAGGCCTGCCTTCACATTTCTTGGAACGGTTTCAAGAACATTTACAAATCTTCCAATACTCAAAGGGCAAAAATAATACTGCAAGTTGTGTTGAGGCTGCTTTGAATATTTTTCTGATCTGCCACTGATGTCGTGTAAACAGCCTGTGGGTTAGAAGCTGGGTCTTTGACTATTGCCATTAGGGATATCGGTCGCCGTAACATAGCAGCCGAAAATGGCACTTTTGGCTAAATGCCGAAAGCGCAATTTTTGTGCCGATACATCGGCGCATCCCTGCTTTCCCTCCTCCCTGCTGGGCACTGCTCTGTGTCCCAGCAGGGAGGAGAGAAAGTAACAGCCAGCCTAGCACTGTGATCAGGCGGCGTCTCCTCCCACACTGCTCAGCTTCCTGTCACAGTCCGGCAGAGCGGTGTGTGGGCGGAGACAGCCCGCGCTGTCACAGGAGGCTGAGCTCTCCTCCCTGCACCGCCCCGCCCAGCCTCCTGTGACAGCGTGTCAGGAAGGAGAGCCAATGCAAACACTCAGCAATCAGTGATCGCTGAGTGTTTGTGGATAATTGAGGACATAGCATGTTGACTATATCCTCAATTATGAATGAATGGGAAGTGATCTACATCCCCTCCGGTTCATTCATAGTTGTGGCTATAGTAAACAATGTCCTCCATGTTATGAATGAACAGGGACACTCAGTATAGAGGATTCCTGTTCATTTATAACAGGGGCTGCAGAAAAGGAGATTGAGGACTTTGTGTCCTCAATCTCTTTTTTTCTATTTTAAAAGGGAAATAGGGGTCTTTTTATACCCCCAATATTTCCCCAAAGCCCCTAAAAGTAAAGTAAATAAAAATATTTAATACAAAATTAATTAAATATAAAAAAAATTAAAGTTGATCAAAAATGAAATATTTGAAAAAATATAGACATTTTAGTTTCAGCCTGACAACTTTTTTTTTATTTCGGTTTTGGAATTTCCAATTCGGTGCACCTCTAATTGCCATGTCTACACTTGATGCACCTCCAATTGAGTGCCCAAGGAACAAGCGGTGTACACAACAACAGTAAATACTTGCAGTAGATTGTGATTTCCTTCCAGAGGTCTGTAGTGGAGTCTTGTACTGTGTTGGCCATAAATTTAAATGCAGAAAATTTGGAATTTAAGTGTTTACACTTTATCAGCCAGCTTAGGACTAAGAGCAGTTTGTTTTAAATGTGATCACTGGTTGGAAGATAAAGGTTGTTGCCTGAAATGTGTGTGTATGTATTAAATACATCCAGGAAGAATGACTTTTGAACATGACAGGGTAGGAAGTTCCCAAAAAAATTGGTGGAAGATATCTACTTGATTGTCAATCAGAAGGGGTGAGAGGGAGCATGGAACTGCAGCAAACCCCTTAAAGAAGAAGTCTGGCCAAATTATAAAAAGTGCTTATTTTGGTCTACGGTCTCAAATAAAAAAAAGATATGCTCACCTGATCCTCGATCCTGCGGCACTGACCGCTCACTTCTCTCCCTTTCCACTCTGGCTGTGGTTTGTCTCTCATGTCCAATGCACTGCTGAAGCCAGGGGGAGAAGAGGCTGCGGGCACTGGTCTAACAGAATCAAGGACTAGGTGGGTATGTCTTTTTATTTTAGACCCTAGACCAAAATGAGCACTTAACCCTTGCAGTGTGGAGGTAGCACCACTGCTAGAGCTAATTTTGTTCATCAGGTTATTTAGGGACATAAAAGTCAATAGGTCAGCTTTGAGATTCTGTGTTGTATAGATGAAGAAAAAGTTTCATGAGGTTGGTCAACAGTCTAGTTTTAAAACTAACTGTAGGCCATGAAAATAATTATTTGGAAGTCTGTGTGGATGATAATATATTGCTCCAGCAAGGAAGTAAAACCATATAATAGGGCTAACAGAACTGATAGGAAGGTAAGGTATTTAATTCCTGCAGTGTCCCCTTGCATGTAGGTATGATGGTGAGACAATCTTCACAACTCCAAAGTGTTCCCTGTGGTGCTGTGGAGATGACCTGGAAACAAGATGAATCCCTATAATTTACTGTATTGAGTTCTATGCTATTTTATAGGTGTGTTCCAGTGTTAACATGTTTATAGTGGTTTTTCTTGGTCTGCGTGTTAAAGGGAATGTAATTAATTTTTTTTTCATATATATGTAAAATTGACCCACTTACTGTATGCAATGCTACTAATAATTTGAAAAATGGTTTTGTACGGTTTGTAGCTATGTGTATGAAAGGACAGCTGTATTTGCTCACGATTGCCCTGTCTCCTGCTTTGCAGTGCTATACAGTGGCTGTGGTTTACTCTCTCTTATTACAGGGCAAATCTATTGAAAACCATGTTTTGCTGATATATTACACTAGTTGTAAAATCTGCCATCCAACCAAAAATTAAACCCAGAAACCTATTTCCTTAGTTTAGCAAAAGATTAATGCTCCGCGGGCCTGCATTTTTGTCCTTACATTGTTTGGTGGTGTAGGTCGCTCTCCCCACTGGTTTCCTAAAGCCGGCACCATCATGTGCATGCGTCTTGTTCTTCCACAGACGTCATCAGAATCCTGCACATACGCATACACAGTAGTTCATAAAAAAGCAACTCAAGTGATTTCCTAACCACTGTGACTGTTTACTTCTTGGATACCAGATGCCTATGCTGGAGAGCTTTAATTATGTCATCCTGACATAGGTGTGCTTTGCATCTTGGCATGGCAGGACGCTGAGAACTGCAATGGAGTGCCAGTGATGTCACCAGGGCAAAAAAAATCAATATTGCACAAATGGCCTTGGACAATGGGGAAAACAGCAAGTAATGTGAAATAGTTATTTAGTTACAATGTTGTTTGCTTCAACTTTAAAGGAGAATTATGAGGTGAGTGCTTTCAGTCACCTCATAGTTCTAGCCGACCTGTGACAATGAGACTGTCACAGGTCGGCTCAATAGATCGGGAGGTGAGCGAACACATACCGGCGTTCGCTCACCTCTCAATCCTGTCACGGCTCTCTGCCGTGACAGGGGAGGGGCTGGATTCCCCACTCCGATCTGCCAGCGCTGACTGGCGGAATGGATGGGGGAGGGGGCGGGTACAGCTGGCTCTGCCTTTAGATAGGTGGAGCCAGCTGTCAGTCACGCAGCTGGGCGGATCCCGGCACAATTGTCTGGATCCGCTGCAGCATCTCAGTATAGCGCGAGCAGCTGCTCGTAGTATACTGAGCCTAGGGTGACGGGAGGACGCTAGTTTGTGTCCTCACGTTACTTTAAGGAGAACTATGGGGGAGAAGACTTAACCCCATAGTTCTCCTTTAACACTTGAGTTAAAGAGAGATCACTCGCATATGTTGGGGTTCCTACACATGTCCTAGGATTTGTAAAGCGCTGCGCAAACTGTTGGCGCTATATAAATC
>NW_017307091.1:0-3434 GCF_000935625.1 Nanorana parkeri
TTGCTTGAGTCTTTTAATAAAAAGATTAGCAGCAGTGACTGAGCACAGGAGAAGTGGTACTGTGCAGAGTCCATACATACAGGATAAGAACAGATACCGAGAATGACACCCGGCATACAGGACAAGAGAAGTGGTACTGTGCAGAGTCCATACATACAGACTAAGAACAGATACCGAGAATGACACCCAGCATACAGGACAAGAGAAGAACAGATACCGAGAATGACACCCGGCATACAGGACAAGAGAAGTGGTACTGTGCAGAATCCATACATACAGACTGAGAACAGATACTGAGAATGACACCCGGCATTTCACCAGGTATTTTCACCTCAGAGCTGCTGTCCCCTCAGAACTGCTGTCCCCTCAGATGTTGTCACCTCAGAGCTGCTGTCTCAGGTGTTATCACCTCAGAGCTGCTGTCCCCTCAGGTATTGTCTCCTGGGGCAGCTGCTATGTGTCCCAGAGGATGATATAAAATGGTGTCCTGGCCTCATCGGCTCCTGGGGGCCCCATGCCGGCACTAGGACTGGAACCTCCGGCTACAAGGTAAGATCCGGCATTGAACCCCAGAAGGGGAAACCATCATCTTCTGGGCCGATCCCAATCATTTAATCTCCTGCGTGTCTGTAGCCGATCACTGAAAACACATTGAGGGGAATTTGCTAAGACTGGAGCAGTTGTCATGGCAACCAATCAGCTTCTTTCTTTTATTTTCAAAGCTTTACTGAACAGACTGAAGAGAGAAGCTTTGTCTTTTTTTAAAATATTATATGTAGTTAAACAGCATTTTTGTGCCCAGCCCCCATGCGGTGCTGCAGTACTAACCTGCTGTGTCGTCTTCTAGGTCTGCTTCACAGCCTAGTCATCTGCTCCATTCTGACCTCTTCTCCCGCTGATTGGCCGATTGGATGATGACAGGCTTCCTCCCCAGTCACTCCTGACTGGTGATACAGTCACTCCTGACTGGTGAGGAAGCCTGTCAATCATCCAATCGGAGCAAATGACTGAGGACTTGGAGGAGGAGTTCGCGGCCATCTTGTTTCATTGAAGACGCTATGGAGGTCCTGTGTGTGGCGGTTTCGGGTCCTTGAAGATGGCGGATGCGGCACAGGTACTCGTTTTTTGTATCGGAGTATTTGCACGAGTGCTCATGCAAATACTCGGTATCGTCGCCGATACCGATGCTTGTATCGGTATCGGAGCATCCCTAATCTCTATAATTTGTCAGTACCGGTACCGATGATATCTTTTGTGGTCATGTTTCTGGTGTCCGTACCGGTACTGATTATATCTATGTGGTCATGTTTCTGGTGTCAGTACCAGTACTGATTATATCTATGTGGACATGTTTCTGGTGTCAGTACCGGTACTGATTATATCTATGTGGTCATGTTTCTGGTGTCAGTAACGGTACTGATTATATCTATGTGGTCATGTTTCTGGTGTCAGTACGGTATTGATTATATCTATGTGGACATAGTTCTGGTGTCAGTACCGGTACTGATTGTACATTATAATCTACTGATGTACATTATAGTATAATGTGAGGGAACCACTCAGGCTGCCACACAACCATTAGAGTACACTGAATGTAGGCGAGATTGGCATCTGCTTTTGTGTGTCCAGCCAGCTTGAGTTGGGTGAGTCTCCCTCTAGTGGTGGCTATAAGTAATACAGGAGACTTCTAACTGGAAAGATAATTGTGCCTGGTTTAGCTCACCTGCTAGTGAGAGCAACGTGTGTCTTGGGTGAAACCTGTGTGTCA
Organism: Nanorana parkeri; assembly: GCF_000935625.1. Lineage (NCBI taxonomy): Eukaryota > Metazoa > Chordata > Amphibia > Anura > Dicroglossidae > Nanorana > Nanorana parkeri. Next base: position 1,769 of record NW_017307091.1, read on the forward strand.
ATCTGCTTGAGTGTATGGACTATAGCTGGCCACAGACCTTACAACCATCGCAAGACTTTTGTCTTGTCTTGCGATGGTTGTAAGGTAATTTAAAAAAACGTACGATTTGCCTATCTTGGACAGGCAGATCGTACTTGCGATGATCGCAAGCCCGCCCCGCCGAGGGGAGGGCTTCCGATGGCCGCAATGCTGAACAGGCAGTGTGGGCTTTTATCTTGCAAACATGCCACAATCGTACGATTTTCGGCTGGTTTTCGAACATGTTCCAAAGACAAAAGTCGTTGGACCGTACAGTAGAAACGATCGCATGCCTTCCACACACCTTGCGATAATCGTACGATCGCGGGATTTCCCTCGATTATCGCAAGGTGTGTGGGCACCTTATGTGTGTCCGGGGAAAAGTTTCCCATGAGCCTGTAAGTTATAGGAGGTGGCAGCTTAGATTAGTTCATTTCTATGTACATGTTGTGGTTCTATGGCTGCCACTGTCATATCTCCACACTGGGAGGCGCTCTGGAGGTTTGCGTGATGATCTACCAGTGTGCTGGGCCAATCTCCAAGGATGAGCAAAGGAAGTAATAGCCTGCGCATCGTCCAGCCTTCCCATCTCCCAATACCCGCTTGGCACCCTCCCCTGGTCCACCATTTGTGACTAGGGTGCCATGATGGTTTCTGACTCAGTTTTAGGGTTTCCAGCCCTCATTACTGGCACAGTTAGAACCCAATTTACAGTAACTCTGCCACCAAACTATTCATTTCAACAACAATTGCCCTTAATGACAACTTTTCTAAATGTACCTAAATTTCCATATGACAAAGTTTTGTAGTCTGACGACCAACATTTATTGCATAAATTAAATTACAATTTGTTAGAGACCAAATATGATATGAGTAATATGAATGCAATTATATCTTGGAGGATCTAAGATGTCTAACTGATTGCCGTTTTCCCATACAATGGCATAACTGTGTGTCTATTAAAGTGTCTATTACCGACAGAATGATGGAATATGAACCAGCGTTGGACTTTGATAATTACACAAAACGGGACCAGAATGTGTATTTGCTCAAAGCTGTTAACAGCCTGTTTTATGAACGGTTTAAGACCGTCATTTATGATTGGAGGACATTAAGAGACTTTACAGATCCTGGCTAAGATGGTTCTGTATTCCTTTCTAGCTGATATGCTTTGTGTCAATGTGTCTTAAGGTGCCCATACACTGTACGAGAATCGCAGGAAATCCCGCGATCGTACGATAAGTGCAAAGTGTATGGAAGGCGTGCGACCATTTCTACTGTACGGTTGCACGTCTTCTGTCGAACAAGCAGGCTTGAAAATCGTACGATTTTCGGCGGGTTAGTGGCCTGCTTGTTGGGCAACTGCTGAATGGGCCGGTGTGCGCACGCGTACACTGCCCGTTCAGCATTGCAGTCATCGGAAGCCTGCCCCTCAGCGGGGCGGGCTTGCGATTATCGCAAGTACGATCTGCCTGTCCAAGATGGGCAGATCGTACGTTTTTTAAATTATTTTACAACCATCGCAAGACAAAAGTCTTGCGATGGTTGTAAAGTGTAGGGCCACCTTAAAGCTGGTTGTTTTGTTTGTATAATAATATGTATTATTTCTGTGCCGCCCCAATGGGGCATAGAATATGTTGTAGAAGTT
>NW_017307091.1:10340-11845 GCF_000935625.1 Nanorana parkeri
GATATATTTCGCTATCACAACAATCGGAGTCAGAATAATTTCCCTGTAGAGACAGATTGTCTAGATCTTCAATCTGCTATGGAGGTCAAGTACAGAGCTAGTGCTGGGCTCTCTTATTAGAGAGCATAGCATGCACATAGCATTCATACACAGAGGTAAAGAAGAACACTGTATTGTTAAATTATGTTAAATGTTAAATTAAAAAATACGGTTTTTATATAAATAGAAATACATTATTTAAAATAAAGTTTATTTCTGGAAAAAACATATCTTTGGCCAACTACCAGTATTTCTATTAATAAAAACACATCAGACAACAGCAAAAATCAGATCCTCTGTCTGCTCTGAATGTTTTTTCATATTCATTGCCCTGAAGGGGAGTGTTTTGGCTCCTGATTGCCTAATACTGATATTAACCAAACCAAATTCATAAGATCACAGACCAAGTCCCTTCCACAAAAGCAAAGGACTGTTCCTATAGGTCACGTTCTCTCCTCACTGCTGCTGAATGGTTATAATGGTAATGCAGCATTCTGCAAATACAGTGAGGGCGGCGGTGGTGGTTGTCATTCCGGGGACAGGAACCTTGGCCTAGCAATGTTAATGCATGGGGGTGAGATCATATAGTATGGACATTGTATATATTACAGATCTTCCTCCTCTGTGCCGTCTCTTCATCACTCGGCCTGTATTATCTCTGGATGAGTCTCAGCTCCATTCAGAAAATAAGGATTACGGCAGTTGTGTCTATTAAGTCACTCTATGGGGAAAATTTCACATTTGACCGGACTGTGCCTTTAACCTCTTCATGTTTGGAGGTATTATGGATGTAAGGAAATAAAACTCCTCCCCGTCCTCTCCTGGGTGTATTAGTTCATCTCTGATGATTTATTCTCCTCTTGAGTCGGACTTCTTATTACTAAATCTAATTCTCCTCATCCAGAGCAATGTCTAAGCTCAGTTTCCTGCTATGTGTATAAACCTTCAGTCCTGGCCAGATGGATTCTAGATTTTTCAGTTCTCTTTTAGTTTCTTTTGACAAGGAATTTAACTTGATCCTAGAAGAGAGGATATAAATAGTCAGCAGATCATTCTCACAACATGTCTTTTATTCTCTGGGGTGCAATCTTGAGGGATATGTATGATCATTGTTATAATTATTATAAATTATCATTTCTATCAGGGTGTATGTTATACTTTATTATACACCAAAACCTGCACAGACTGATGGACGGAGACACAGAATGACAGGAACTGATACAGAATGTGATGAATGGACACTGACTGATGGACGTAGACTGAGACAATTAATACACATATATGGACCGACACCTGGGGGATTCTGGGTAAAATAAATCTGCATGGTTATAACACTGATCATAGCTATGAACACTCACTGAGTACCAGTGGCGTAACCAGAGTTCTGGGCGCCCGGGGCAGAATTTTTTTTTCACCCCCCCCATTATATAAACAACCACTGGAACTGTACCCTGCACCTCCCCCCC
>NW_017307091.1:12221-33221 GCF_000935625.1 Nanorana parkeri
AGAGGAGAGCCCAGCCTCCTGTGACAGCGCTGGCTGTCTCCGCCCCCACACCGCTCTGCTGCACTGTGATAGGCGGCCGAGCGGTGTGGGAGGAAAGACACCGGCCGCTCACAGCGCTCGTCCCGCAGCGCTCGGCCGGCTGTCATTTTCTCTCTGATTCCTTTCATCCCTGCTGGGCACTGCTCTGTGTCCCAGCGGGGATGAAAGGAATCACGGCCGCGCCGACAAAACGGCAGTAAATGTCACTTTCGGCTTTTAGCCGAAAGTGCCATTTTCGGCCGGCGCCCCCCCTTCCCTTTTCGCCCGGGGCCCGCACCCCTGCTGCCCCCCCCCCCGGTTGTTACGCCACTGCTGAGTACACTGCAAACTGAAAATCTGAGGCCGGAGTGTTGATGGTAAGGAGCCGCTGATTGGAATGAATAATTCACATGACAAAACTGCAGAGGGAACAAGGAAGCAATGTGAAGAATTAATGGGGTCACGCATTTGCAGTAAGGGGATCCAGATGCATGTTTTCATTGCAAAAGTTGTGCAGTGTGGGTAAAGTAGTATTGCACTCAAACTTTTTTCAATAATTAATCAAACAAATATACATTGCCAGCAAAGCATTGCTTAACTTTTTTTTTTTGTCCATGTTTGTTATGTGTTTAGATGAAGCACTGAGATCTTGAGGAATGCTGAATTAAGTTTAACTTGCTTAGAAGAATGTTGCACACATGTATATAGAAATACATCATCAAACAGGAAACATATAGATCATAGATAAACAGGCATAAGAATAAAGAATGAAATTGCACTACAGCGCCATCTAGTGCTTAAAATACATAGTTACAGTACATTAGCAGAAGCTGTTGTATTTCCAACAGCCCAAACACTTTCAATCGTCATGTTTTTGAACAGCTGCTTCCAAGTCTCTTAGCTCAGCTTTCCTGAATTTCCTGTCCAGTACAAGATCACAAAGGACAGAGCAGACTCCAGCAATTGTTTATCTACTAGCTTGAAGGAGGGGGGCAAGGGGGAGGGAAGCAGCTGGATTTGTTGTGCCTTTTGTTGTTTGTGGAGACACACACAGCTTACTAGCACGCATAAGGGAGACTGCATAGCACTCTGCTTGAAAAAGTAATCACTCTAAAACAGGAAGTCAGGACAAGTGCTCAGTAAACTCCCCCTTATCTGGCATCCATGGGGATTGTTAGATTCCAGTTAAATGTGGTTTCTGGTTGCTTGAGAGTTACAATTAAAAATAGGTCTAACTAATGCTATACCCCATACTATACCATACCATAAACTCTGTATTGACTTATATTAATATTGAAATGCAGTAATTAAAAGCAAATTAAGACAAATAGACACACTTAAAGGGTTATTCACTATGGAGCCGAAGGATCCAGCCGTAGCTTCGGCTGATCCTTCGGCACCCTTCGGCCGCCTGAGCCATTCGGTTCAGTCTAACCGAAGGCCGAGAGGCTGGCTGTTCTCCACGCAAATCACAGCTGGGTGGAGCCAGCCGTGATCACATGGCTGGCTCTGCCCAGTTGTAATGACAGATCAGCGTCCCGAAATGCCCTGGGGACCCTGATCTGTCATTAAACAATAACTGGGCGGAGCCGGCCGTGGCGTCACAGTTGTTAGCTATTGGTCAGGACCTGCTAGTAGACTGGCAGGTGCCCGGCCAAAAGGAAACAGTTGGGCACAGCTAGCTGTCACTGCTAGCTCTGCCCAATTGTTTTTATTTTGCCGCCATCTGTCAGCCGCTTCATTATGCAGCAGGAGTTTGACGTGTGCGGTCGGGTCGGTGTACGTCATTTTCAAAAAATTATTATTATTTATTTTGTTGAGTCGTCATCGTCGTGGACAACACAGGATGTCGTAATTGATGCTGGATTATGATCAGTTTTTGGCTTTTTTGTTTTTATATTAATAAAATACTTTTTTTTTTTTTCCAATTTAAAAGGAATATTTTCTAAAAGTCTGGCATCTTATTTAAACATTTAATGTAATCCTTTAGTGAATGGGTAGGGGTATGGAATGGAATATTAGAAAGACCCCCATTTCCTTTTTTCCCTATTTTTGGGGGTGGGGTTCCTCCTTAAAATTCCTACCAGACCTTAAGGGCCTGGTATGACTTTATGGGAGAACCCCACACACTTTCATCTTTAACTTAAGGGTCTGGTACGACCTTTGGGGGGACCCTTGTGTATGGAGCATGAATGGTATCAGCAGACTGTGTGAGGAATCACCATTGCTAGTGATTGGACGGCATGATTTTTATCCCATATTCTATTTATCTCTGCCAGGCCCGGCGCTACTGCAAGGCAAGGCAAGCGGCTGCCTGAGGGCGCTGCAGGGTGAGGGCGGAAAAAACAGGGCATTTTGACAAGTACTTGTACTTGCCAAAATGCCCCGATGCTTGCGCTGTTTTTTGTTTTTTTTTCTTCACTTACCTTCGGTGCGGGAAATAGCGGATGGTTATGTCAGATGAAAGAAATTTGTATGAGACTCATCTATAATAATACATATTAGACCCAATTTAATGTTTATATTTGTAAAGTTCTTAGAAAATGTCCATTTCATGATAACTGATAACAGAGTGTGATAAGATTTTAAGATTAGAGAACCGCCTGGGATTGGCTACTTAGGGAGTCCAATAATGAGATCCATTGTGTTTACATTATCAGATTATTTTCATGATTGTAATATTAACCCCTTAATGATGGAGAAAACAAATCTTAACCCCTGAACCCAGTTTTTCAGCTTTTTGATGTAAAACTGTTCATATCTTTGCAGCTACTTAGTGTATCCGGGTGAATTATACTTTGTTATAGCTGTAAGAATTAAGTCAAGGCAACTGGACTTGCTGTATTTTTCTTGAAGACGTTTCACTGATCATCCAACCAGCTTTCTCAAGTCAGAATGACTTCTACAAAAATTCTCGGAATAAATATGGTTAATGTTGCTCCAAACCACATAGTCTGTTAGTTGATTGCATTTGCATAATTGGAGCTAGGAGGTGTTTTATTTATATATTTATTACCAAAGCATTTTTTGTACAAGTCATTCTGAATTGAGGAAGCTAGTTGGATGACCAGTGAAACATCTTCAAGAAAAATACAGCAAGTCCAGTTCCCTTGACTTCATTTTTACAGATATACCATGACCTGAATTAATGAGAACCTTCACGGACATACTTTGTTATGATCAGGACATTTCATTCATTTAGTAGTAAATGGTAATTAAAATCTCCTCTATCATCTATCTGACTTTTTTGGTTTTAAAGGAAAACTGGCTCTAAATAGTAAAATAAATACACTTACTTGTATATTGTAATTACCATGACCCACCAACCAAAGAACAACCCCAAAATACAGTACATTTCCTCTCCTGACATTCACAGCGGTACCACCTATGTGAGCGATATTTGTTGCTTGTACTCTTAGTAGAGCCCAGAAACAATAGTGACCATTTTTATTTTTTATCCTCCCTAAAACACACTGACACTAAGGCTGGGTACACACAAGACATATTTTTCATTCAACCTCACAGGTTGAATGAAAAGAATATGACAAATTCCTCCATCCACACTAACATTGTGGATGAACAAATCTTCTGCTGTGTACATTGTATTCTGACAGTGGTTACAGCTGATTGGTCCTCCCAGCTCCCTATCATTATTACAATCCCTGGAGCTATCAGTGTCAGCTAGGTCTCTGTGTTGGGGATGTGCTATTCAGCACACCTCCAGCACAAACACATGTACACATACAGTATATGCAGGCACACAAAAGACATCTAACTTCCATGAAGCCACATATACAGTACGTGTACGCACTGCGGGAAGGAGTTAAACTGTCCCAGAATATTTTTGTCTCAGTCAGTCCTGTTATACTCACTCTAATTCCTCTATCCGGCTTGTTGTCAGAGCTTCCATCAGATCCCTGAAATGAGGACCCTCCAGGTTGTTATCAGTCAGGTTCAGTGTCCTCAGTGTCTGGTTATTTCTTATTCCAGATGCCAGGTCGGGGCAGGAAATGTCTGTCAGATGATTTTCAGACAATCTGTAGAAGAAGAGAACAATGTTACCAGAAGACAATGAATTTCTCCCCCAGGATTGAATGTAAATATTATATATCAGACTCCATTTAATGTTTACAATTTTAAAAAACATTTAGAAAAAAAAAATATTTTCATATCTGATAACAAAGTGTGATAAGGTTCTAAGATTAGAGAACAGTCTGTGATTGGCTACTTAGGGAGTCCAATAATGAGATCCATTGTGTTTCCATTATCAGATTATTTTCATGATTGGAATGTTACCCCCTTAATGATGAAGAGAAAACAAATCTTAATCCCTGAACCCAGTTTTCCAGCTTTGTGATGTGTTAGTAAGACTGTTCATATCTTTACAGCTACTTAGTGTATCCGGGTGAATTATACTTTGTTCTGTTCAGGGCATTTCATTCATTCAGTGTGCGTAACGAGAGTTATGGGCGCCCGGGGCAGAACATTTTTTTTCGCCCCCCCCATATTATATAAACATCCACTGGAACTGTACCCCCCACCCCCCACACATATATATCAGCTAAGGAACTACAAGTCCAAGCATGCCATCATTGTCCCTGTACACCCCCCCACACTCACACATATCACCAAGGGAACGGCAATATCTGGTTGTTGTACAGGGGCCATGAGGGCATGCTGGGACTTGTAGTTCCCTAGCTGATATCTTATGAAGCTGTATTCCACCTGAAAGTACTACAATGCCATTATAGAACTAAGAATAGAACATCAAATAAAACTTTTTTTTTTCCTAATACTCACCTGATTCCTGGATTCACCAACAAGTGTGGCCTCCCGTCTCCCACGCTGTTAGAAGTTGCATACAGCGTGTGCTGGTAACTACTTAAACTGGCGCGCGCTGTGTGCAGCTTCTGGGAAGATACGCTATTAGCATAGCGGGGGCATTTTGCATCACTCCCGCTACACTAATAGCGTATTTTCTCAGAAGCTGCACACATCCCTCCCTGACCACCTCACCCCCCAGTGACAGTACATCCCTCCCTGCCCCCCCAAGTGAAAGTACATCCCACCTCAGTCCTGCACCCGGGGCAAGTGCATCATTACATGGAAGGAGGGAGAAGCTAGGGGTTAGCACCCTATTTAACTCGGCCCCACTGCTATCATGGCGGACCTTGTTAACTACCTTCTGCTGTTTGCCACTATTCTCTGTGCTGAATTCTCCGCAGGTATACAGCTCCAGTATTGTGAGAACTCTTGCTATATATATTACTGTTGGTTGCTCTGTGTTAAGGTGGCCATACACTTTACAACCATCGCAAGACATTTTTTTTATTATTGTTTTTTATTTTTTTTGTAGTTTGATGGTTTTGTCCTCCTGTGGAAGCCCATTGGGCAAAATATGTCAAGGACCTTTAAACACAATGTTTATGAATGGAATGAGAATATACATCAATAATGTGACAGCTTTGCAAAGAGATACCACTTTGATGGTGAAAATCCTACAAAAATGGCTGTAAGGACCAGCACAAGTAACCATTGGTTTTATTAAATGTTTTATTGTTTTTAAAATGAATATGTAATAATAAAAATGTTAACTAACTAATTTGTCGCTTTCATTGTTTGGTCTGGTATGCTGGATTAAAAGCCCCCAATTTCTATGTAATAGGAAAAGGCTTGCACCTATCGTATTTGTTTTTCTGTACTTTTGAGAGGGGTGCAGCGGACCAGACCTCCCTCCAATGATCACTATGTTTCCATAATACTTGTTTAGCACTTGCAGATCTGATATGAGGCCATCGTAAATTAGTTGCAGCAGATGGGATTTGGCTTCATCTATTCATTGTTCATCATCCAGAGATGAATGACACTCTTGCTGTTATGATTACAAAATCATATAGAACTCATGAAATACATTGATACATCAGACCAGATGCAGAAGGTTGCTGGGCATGTCCGAACATAGACCTTCCTGGGAAAACACTGTGTGAAATCTGCTTCTAGAAGCAACCAGGGATAGAGAGGTGGATAATCTACAAGTAGTGAATTTAACGAAACAAGCGTACCAGGAATTGCTGAAAGAATTTGCCTCACAGTCCAGGTTACCTCCAGGTCAGTCTGCAATTGCTCATCAGTCAAACATCTGATCCCCTAACACCCCGATTATACCAGCTCAGGAGCCTACCCGAGTGGACTCTTCAGAAGAAGATGAATATAAGGGAGGGATTGATTTCATGCATGCTGGTCCAGCCATTTGTAAATGCAGGGAAGCAGGTGTTATACGGTGAGGAAGCTGAAGTAGAACCTCAGAGGAAAAGGAAGTAGTTTAAGCACATGAAGAAAGAAGGATCTAATTTTGCTTTCTTCAAAGAATTGAAAGAAATTATCTCAGATGAGTGGGTACAGGTGAAAAAAAATCTCCATTCCACAATCGGTTTGCAAAGCTCTATCCTTTTAAAAAGGAAGAAGTTAAACGTCTGGATAACTCTCCCTGGGTGGATGTGGCCCTGGCCAGACATGTTACACTGCCCCTTCATGATGCTGTAACTTTTAAAGATGTGATGGATAGTCGCATTGAATTAGATCTTAAAAAGATCTATCTGACAGCAGGGGGAGTGTGCAAACCAGCAACAGCACTTGCCTCAGTGTCCAGAGTGATGGAAGCATGAATTTAAAACTGAGATAATAGCATCATTAAGGGAGATTAAATTATCTTCTGCATTAATAGCTGAAGCGGCAGTCCATATTAACAGATCTCTGGCTAGAGTCATGCTGTTCTAAGTAACAGGCAGAAGGGCGCTAAGGTTTGTTGTGATAAAAATGTAGTGATAACATGGTGGTTATCAATGTATATATACATAGAAAATGTAGAATTCAATCTTCAGGAAATATCCAGGCAACCTCAGTTCTTTTCCAGAGAGTGTAGAGTCTATTGGATCCCAGAAACAGATGAATAGGAACAGTCAAACAGAAAAAAAAAAAACTTTCTAAAAGTGACGGTTGGTCTGGCTGGAAGTAAATGGCCTAATTTGGGGTCCTTTTGCAAGATGCACGATCATTATCGTACGATTGCGGGATTTCACGCGATTCTCGTACGAGAATCGTGCACTGTATGGGCACCTTTTAAAGAGACCATTCCGAAGCAATTATCCCACCCAGAACGCTTTCAGCTGTCCCTACTGGATCTATCCACTCAACACCCTTACTCCCACAGGACTCAATGAAGAATTAGAGATCCAAACATTAATATAATTTCCCACATACTCACCACCACTAAGTGTCCCAAGTCCCCTAACAGCGTCTACATTTTACAATTCACATTTTCAAAATTATATGTATGCGCTCTTGTTTGTATTTTCTGAAGTCTTCCCTGCCTGTCAACAATCCCAGAAGTCTTTTTGATGGGGGCCCACCCAGATTCACCATGTGGAGGCCAGGTTATCCAGATTTTGGGGAGTCCAGGTGATCAACATAGGGGACAGGTGGGTCCTCAATACAATTTTGAAGGGCCATACATGGATATTCCAGTGGACACCTCACTTAAAAGTGATTGCAACAGGGATACGAAGCTTAGAGATAAAGAAAGAGGCACTCTTTTCTTATGTGAGAATGCTAATGAAAAGGAAAACCATAGTCCCTGTAACAAAGTTAGAATGCTTCACTGGAATGTATTCACCACTATTCCTGGTACTGAAGAAAACCCGGGAATATGGATCGGTACTTGACCTAAGATAGCTGAACAGGTTCATCAAGAAGGAAAGATTCAAAATTGAGTCACTGCCAACAATTCTGCAAGTTGTTCGGCCAGGGGATTGGCTGCTTTCAACCATTTAAAAAGACACTTACTTCTATATTCCAGGGCACCAAGACTTTCAGAAGTTTCTTCACTTTTCACTAGGCCAGCTTCACTTTCACTTCAATTGCTTTCCTGTAACATACTCACCTTGTCATGTTCTCTGGCATTCCAGGATCTGCAGGTAGCTCCGCCTACCCTCCCTCGACGTCACGCAGCTCCTCAGTAGCCGGCTTAAAGGGCGAAATTTAAATGCTTGGTGTCCAAGCAATACAGCTGATGGCGGGCACTCAGCGCTGATCCTCCGTCTCCACCGAATGCTACGAGTAGCAGCTGGGACTTGTGATCCCCTTCACCCTGTCACAGTGACACTTCCTGACTTTTCTCCAACCTCTGCTTCAAGACCTGCCTGGGATCTCCTCTACTCCCTGTTACAGTGACCCCAGCTGGTATACTGCATATAATCTATACTGCATCTATACTGCAGATTCAGTGCCTGAAGACAAGCTTGCTACAGACTGCTGGCTAGGATCTGTTTAAAGGGGAACTACCTAACCGCAAGTATTCATTACTTCTGCTATTCAAAGACTTTCTTATCTATTGTCTCTATGAAGTGAAGGAACTTCAAGTTTAATTTGAGTTATAGTAGTCAGAGACTTTGCTTTACGATGAGTTATTAATTGTCTTATATTGAATGCATATTGAAGATATACACTTTAATTTGGATTATTGCCCTATGTGAGCTAAGAGCGGCATAGATATTCTGATGGACTTACGTTGTACCAAATATTTGATTTACTTGATATAGCACTGGACTTTTGCTCATAATTGAGTTATAAGACCGTATGGACTGGTTCTATAGTACTTAAAGGAGAACTATGAGGTGAGTGCTTTTCACTCACCTCATAGTTCTAGCCGACCTGTAACAATGCGACTGTCACAGGGCGGCTCAGTAGATCGGGAAGTGAGCGAACACATACCGGTGTTCGCTTACTTCACGATCCTGTCACAGCTCTCTGCCGTGACATGGGAGGGGCTGGATTCCCCCTCCCCGCTCCGATCCTCCAGCGCTGACTGGCGGAATGGACGGGGGAGGGGCCGGGTACAGCTGGCTCTGCCTCTAGATAGGCAGAGCCAGCTGTCACTCACGCAGCTGGGCGGATCCAGACATAATTGTCAGGATCCGCTTCAGCTGTGGCGTCTCAGTATACCGCGAGCTGTAGCTCGTGTTTTACTGAGCTTAGGGTGACAGGAGGACGCTAATTTGTGTCCTCCTGTTACCCTAAGGAGAAGTATGGGGAAAAGCCCTAACCCCATAGTTCTCCTTTAACCACAGTAAGTTGTGTTTGCAGTTGTGATCCTATTGATTCAATTAACTACATAGCAATTGCAGTACACTTCCCTTCAGCCTCACTACATCACCTCAAAACTTCACGAAGGTGCTTCTAGCACTTGCCCATCTGAGAAAGAAGTTTCGCATATACCACTTTTTAGACAACATTTTGTTGCTGAGTCAAGATCAGGGGACTCTAGTAATACACAGAGATCTTATGTTGTCAACCCTGGAAGACTTTGGTTGGGTGGTCAATGTTGCCAAGAGTCATTTCGTTCCCTCACAGGTTATCATCTACTTTGGAGCAAGAATAGATACCATCAGATTTCCCTGCCTGCAGGAAAGGTACAGAGGATGACTCAAACAGCATCAAGCAAGTGTCTTTCAGTGGCTCTATGTCTTCAGTTAGTAGGAACCATAACCTTGTCCATTCCTATGGTGAAGTAATCCCAATGAAATTCTTGCCCATTTCAGATCGGCTTTCTCAATCAGTGGCTATAGGAAGATCTCGACCATATAATTTAGATCAATTCAGTTATAAAAAACAAAAAGAGCTTGAACTGGACGATTACAGGAGAGAATCTGCAGAACTCTCATCCACTTCTTCTGATATCTTGGACATTGGTGACAACGTATGCAGAACAAGTTAGGGGGCAGTGTTCATGGGCAGATTAGCTCAAGGCCGATAGCATTTTCCAGCAAAAAGAGTCAGTACCAATGTCCTGAAGCTAAAGGCAGCCTTTTAGGCTCTGTTATCATGTGCTAGCATATGTCAAGAGGCAAATGCAGCCACACACACAGGAAGTGACTTCCATCCTTTCATGGTCACAGGTTTAATCTTCTTCACCTGTCAGCTGTCTTTGTTGAGGACAGCACTGGACAACACCAAATTGGATCTGTTGCCTGAAGTGTTCAAAAGGCTTTTGAACGATATTCTTCTCAAGAGCACCCTGCTCACTAGCATGGAGAATGAATGCGCTGACATCGGAGTGGCCATTTTAAAATGGCATGTGCTTTTCCACTGGTACCAATGATATCCGCTGCTATTGGAACTGAACACAGGGAACTCATTCCCACTGCTGAAGCTACCAAATGTTCTGTCACAGGGACCAATACTTCATGGAGCCCCCAAAAAACTGTTTCTCATGGCCTGAAAGAGTGTGGCAGACATTCCTAGAGTTTGCTTCATCTCATAATTTTGCAGCAACAAAGCTCCAAGTCCAAAATGCATTGGAATTTCTCCAAAAAGACATGGATATGAGCCTCAGCCTAAGCACACTAAAGACCGATATCAGCAATTTCAGCTTTCAGTAAGGTTCGATGGTCCATGACTGAGTTTGTGGTGCAATTTTTTTAAGCGCTTATGTTAAATCCACCAAGCAGACCGCTATTTTCAAAATGGGATCTTCCCCTTGTATTGGATTTCTTGGCCTCAAAAGCCTTTGAAAAGGGGTTGTCTCTTTGGCATCTCACATTGAAGGCCTCATTTTTGGTGGCAGTGACCTAAGCAAGAAGAGTTTCTGGCAGCTGCAATGGAACCATTCATGTCTTTCTTCCCTGATCCAGTCGTTCTAATACCTAAGCTGGGCTTCACCCTGAAGGTCACTACGACTTTTCATCTCAGGCAAGAGATTGTACTTCTGGCCTTCCGAGTGGTAGGCAATGATCTACTGGATCGCCTGATGTGGGCAAAGCCTTGCAAGCATATACTAGGACAACAGCGACCTTTAAAAAGTCAGACCATCTGTTCATCATTCCAGCAGGGGCAAAGATGGGACCTAAAGCCTCCAGCAAAATGATTGCATTCTGGATGGTGAAGGTTATCTCTCTGACCTACAAACCCAGGGGGTTGGTCATGCCGTATGAAGTGACTGCTCACTCAACCCACAGTATATCTACTTCATGGGCGGCAGTGAAAGGAGTATCTCCTGAAGTGATTTGCAAAGCAGCTACTTGGTCCTTGATTCCTACCTTTTATTACACACTATTGTGAAGAGCCAGCTGCCTTAAGCACGCTATAATTTGGTTCTAAAGTTGTGTTTGTTAGTTCAAAATGTGATTAAAATGAATATGGAATTCCCTCCCTGTGTTGGGAGTTATTTCCTGGTTGTATGCTGATATGGAGCTGTCAGGAAAGCCGAAAATACACTACGTACTTACCGTGATTTTCCTTTCCTGACATGCTCCATGGAAGCATAGCATCCCAACCGGTCGTAGGTTCTAATTACGGAGCGCCATGGCTGTTGGGGGACGTAAATTTATGAGTTAGTGGTCCTGTGTGGGTTGAGGAGGTGGAGCCTTACTCAGTCTTATGCTGCCATGGAGCATGTCAGGAAGGGAAAAAATATGGTAAGTATGATCAAAAATGTCCAATATGTCAGCGCTATTTGTTGTTTGTACTCATAGTAGGGCCCAGAAACAATTATGAGAATTTCACTTTTTTATCCTGCCTAAAACACACTGACACTGACCCTAACACTAACACTGTCGCCAATTCACACTGAACGCATTATTGAAGCACTGGCCATTTTTTTCAAGCACAGCCAGAACACAAGTGAAGACAATATGCCTTCCAGATGAGCTCAGATCACCCACTAAGGGTATAGGGCCACCCATGGATTGAATTTTGGCCAATTCTTGCTGAATCAGCCAAAATGTGATTGTTGTGTACACAGCCCCACACTGACCTGGATCAGGCCCTGAGTTTACTTTTTTCTGTTTATTTTATGTATCTGTTGTACACGGTCTGTTTTGTGTGTGTGTACATTCTTCTCCTCTAAGATGCAATGAGGAGAATTTATCAAGACTAGAACAGGCAGAATGTGGAGTCATTGCCTATAGTAACCAATCAGCTTCTATCTTTCATTTTCAAAACTTAACTGACCAAATTGAAGATAGAAGCTGATTGGTTACTATAAGTGACTGCTCCAGTTTTATTAACTCACCCAATGTACCTCTTTATCCTCACAGAGCAGACATTAGAGAGGATTCTACAGCTAATAATCACTATGAGAGCCTGTGATTGACTATCATAGAGATCAGGAACCGGTCCTCTGTCCTCCTGATTTAGATCAAATCCTGGAAATGTCGGTGTCAGCTCGGTCTCTGTGTTGGGAACACACTATGGAGCACGCTTCCAGTACAAACACCTGTACACATATATGCAGCCGCACAACAGAAGTCTGTTAGAGAAAGAGCAAAGTCCCTCTGTTTGCTGGATTGGAACCCAATAGCAGGGAACAATACCAGAAGGAGAGTCCAGGCTGAGGTACAAAATAGGATGATCCAAAATGCGTTGTCAGAGTACAGTCCGGGTCGAGGCAGGCAGCGAGTATCAAACGGTGAGACAAGCCAGGGGTCGATAACCAGGAGATCCAAATAGCAGGGAAGGAAGACAGGAAATTAGGCATAGTGGCTGCTTTGGAAATGTCAGAATAACTCAGCAACAAGTCTTGGCTCTGGCTGGAATTTAAACCCAGCAGGGGCCAGCGACGCCCCCGTTGTCTGGGAAACAAGGAAGCCACAATGGTAATAATCAGCACCTGAAGCGACTATGAAGCCACGGCAGCGCCACATGCGCACGTCACGCACACATGTCACTCATGCGCGCACCCGCAACCTGCCACCGCTGGGCACCAAATCACCCCAAGAAGAACCCTAAAATCTCTGCCGTACCCGCTAGACCCCAGGTAGGAGGGCACCCCTGGTCCCACGACAAAGTCCTACTTCCATGAAGCCACATATATGAATACGCTTGGAAGGAAGGGGTTAACCTGTCCCAGAATATTATTGTCTCAGTCAGTCCTGTTATACTCACTGTAATTCCTCTATCCGGCTTGTTGTCAGAGCTTCCATCAGATCCCTGAAGTGAGGACCCTCCAGATTGTTCTTAGACAGGTTCAGTATCCTCAGTGTCTGGTTATTTCTTATTCCAGATGCCAGGTCGGGGCAGGAAATGTCTGTCAGATGATTAACAGACAAACTGTAGAAGAAAAGAAGAATGTTACCAGAAGAAAATGAATTTCTCCCCCAGGAATGAATGTAACTATTCTCTACATGAATGGAACTCATTTCTCTTTATTGGAATCATTTATGTTCCATCACTTTATAAAACTCCAGGAAATATAATTCTATAAGAGAAATATTATAATGGAGGAGACACCCCAATATTGTCCTCCATGTGTAGAGACGATGATATCTCCATACACAGGATGAGCACAGAATACCACTGACATGACTCGTATTGTCCTATAATCTCCTTGTGTACGGAGCATGAATGGTATCAGCAGACAGTGTGAGGAATCAGCATTGCTAATGATTGGACGGGATGATTTGTATCTGATATTCTATTTATCTCTGCTGATAAGAGCTCTGTACTCATAGGAAGTAATGGTGAGATCCCCCGACACTGAATAGTGGATGGTTATGTCAGATGAAAGAAATTTGTATGAGGCTCTGATTGGTCATTGCAGTAAGATCAGATCCCCCGTGTACGACTTCCTATTCTATATTAATAGATATTAAGTTTTTGTTTTTTTTAACCATTTGCTGACCAGGTGTTTACACCCCCTTCCTGGCCAGGCCATTTTTCAGTATTCAGCGCTGCGGTACTTTGACTGACATTTATTCCGTCATGCAACACTGTACTGAAATTCATTTTATACATTTTTTTGGGGACAGATAGAGCTTTCTTTTGGTGGTATTTAATCACCACTGGGGATTTTTTTTTTTTTTTACTATATTAAGGAAAAACTACTGAAAATGTTTTTTTTTTACATTATGTTAGGAAACAATTATTATTACCCATTTTTTGGTAAAATATAAAAGACGGGGTCACGTCGGTAATATAGACACCAAACATGTCAAGCTTTAAAATTGCACGCACCAGCAAAATCGCAGAAAACTACCATACCCAAAATTGGCCATAGGCGACACTTTAAAAGCTTTTACCGCTCATCAGTTTAGTGTTATCAGTGATTGATGGCCCTAGACTTACTGCTCTCATTGATGGCCCTCAATTACTGCTTGTCATTTTTGCACGTATGCGTACCCGACGCATGTTTTCACGCGTGTATATATGGGTGGGGACTTAAAACAAATTTGATGGGTTTCTATTCTTTTTCGTGTGTGACTTTAATTTTTTTTCCTATTTTTTTTTCACTTAATGTTATCACATAGGGGGCTAAGAAACCCTCTATGTGATAGCAGAGATATGTGACAGGTCCTCTTTATGGAGACATCAGGGGTCTCCAAGACCCCTAATGTTACCTAGGACCCCCAAAGAAACTGATGAAGCAGAGATCTGCTTCAGCAGCTTCTCTCCAGCTTCTGAAGCTGGGGAGTGACACAAGAATGCGGGAGTGATACCGGATTCTGATACCGGAGAGGGAATAGGAGGGAGTTCGTGTACCGAACTCCATCTGATCCCCCTGTCACAGAGCCACCATGCTGGTCCAGGGCTTGCACCGGGCACAGCAGAGCTCGGAGCCAGCGGAGGGGGGGCTGCGGGCGGGGAGGGCGCACGATCGGCACGTTATACAAGCGATCCATCGGCTGTATAGTCGGCTGATCGCTTGCATGTAAACAGGCATCACTGCCTGTTTTTAAATTTGGGTAGTTTCCGACTTGCACAAGTGGGCGGGGCCAACAGGCCATCTTTAGATGGCCAGTCAAATCCAGGAAGCTCCCAGCCAGCCATTTGCTTAAAACGGCCGGACAGGAGGCGGTTGAAGTCCATTTTATAGCTGATAACAGAGTATGATAAGATTCTAAGATTTAGAGAGCAGTCTGGAATTGGCTACATTTGATAGTAAATGGTAATGAATATCTCCTGAATTTATTTAATTATTAAAAGGAAACCCAAAAATAAAGTAAGGGAAAAAACAAAACTTAAGTTGTATATTTTTGGCTATCACCATGACCCATCAACAAAACCCCTAAATAAATTCTCCTCTCCTGACATTCACAGCGATACCACATATGAGAGCGTTATTTGTTATTTCTACTCATAGTAGGGCCCAAAAACTATAATGAGAATTTTGATTTTATTTACACTACCTAAGACACACTAACACCAAGGCCGAATCTAGGAGGGGTGGGAGGGCATGTGCCCCGGGTGCTGTGATCGGGCATCACTGGGTGTGTGGATGGAGAACTTCTCCTTTGGGGGAGAAACTCTGAGCCTTTGCGCTGGGTGACAAAATGTCTAGCTTGCCCACTGACTAAGATTAATTTCTGATCTAAATATTTTAGCTTTAATTTTTATCTATTTATCTTATGCCATCTTTTCTGTATCTAAATTCTTCTCCTCTTCTGAGCAGAAAGATTATGGGGGGTGCTATATCTAGTTATCACTGTGATAGCCAATCACAGGCTATTACAGTGATCATGTGATCCGGAGCTCATCCTCCCTTCTCCTGATCATTAGTACAAGAGCCTGTGCTGTTAGTGAGAGCTCTGTCTCTGGTTCGGGGATGCCCCTATGGAGCATGCTTGCAGCACATATACACTGAGTGGCCAGATTATTATGACCACCCCATCAGTACTTAGTTGGGCCACCTTTTGCCTTCAATACTGCGGCGATTCTTCTTGGCATTGACTCCACGAGATGTTGAAAGGTGATGCGAGGAATCTGACACCATGCTTGATGAATAGCACTGTCCAGTTCTGTGAGATTTGATGGTTATATGGATATACAGTATGCTGCCCCATGTAGGGTTCACTTTAATGAGGCCACATATATGCATATCTGGTAACTCTCCGGAAATGACTGGGCAAGGCCAGACTTTTAAACTGGCTCCCAGGTCATTTCTGAAATTAGGCAATCCTCCAGGCTGCTGGTCTGCTACAGCAGCATGGAGTCACACACAAACTGCACTTTCCACTGATTGGTTTTCTGGAGGGAGGTAAGGGATGGGATGCTATGTAGGATTAGAAAATGGAGGTGGGTAATGGCTGAAGGAATCTTGGATAGCAGCCACCGGTGACCTTTCCTGATCAGGTGAGTGGAGTTACTGCCAGCAGCAAGATAAGGGACACTTTTTGTAGCCCAGGCAGTGGTCCCAGAGGGCAAGTGGAGGGTCTGGGCTGCACAGCAAGGGACCAAGATTAATGAGTCCTTTACAAGGTGCAATTTAAATACACTAAAATGTCAGTAACACTGACAACGTACCTAGGTACTACCTAAAGGTGGTATTGTTATTGGCACCTGGGTGGGGGATATAGGTGGGAGTCACATATCCACCATTCCAGCGAGACTGGCAGTGCCTATAGATGGCAGTCAGGAGCGCTGTCAGTGTCTCTGGAAAGGTGTGTGCACTTAGGTGCTGCAACCTACAGGCACCGTCAGTCTCACTGGAATGATGGATAGGTGAAAGTCACGTGTACTTTCCAAAGACACGGACAGTGCACCTAGCTGCCACCTACAGACACTGTTAGTGTAATTGAAATGGCAGATAGCTGGGAGCCACATGCACTGGAATAGTGTACACACAGTGCAACTGGATCCCACTTATCCACCATTGTGTAGGCTCTGGACCTATTTTTAAGCCCCTCCCACTATAAAAATGACATACCCACCATAGCTCTGCCCTTCACCTCATCAACCAAACCACAGTATCAGGAATTACAATTTCTAAAAGTTCCTAGGTAAGTATATGCTTATTAGGAAGGGGTTAACTGTCCCAGAATATTATTGTCTCGGTCAGTCCTGTTATACTCACTCTAATTCCTCTATCCGGCTTGTTGTCAGAACTTCCATCACATCCCTGAAATGAGGACCCTCCAGATTATTCCCGGACAGGTCCAGTGTCCTCAGTGTCCGGTTATTTCTTATTCCAGATGCTAGGTCGGGGCAGGAAATGTCTGTCAGATGATTATTAGACAATCTGTAGAAGAAGAGAAGAATGTTACCAGAAGAAAATTAATTTCTCCCCCAGGAATGAATGTAACTATTCTCTACATCAGGGACATCACCAGCCCTCTCTGTTGGCTGTCTCTTCTCTGCTCTCTGCTCTCTTCTTTTAGATCCAGTGATATAATCACTGGGCCTCTGTACTTCTCTATGCAATGTAGGCAGATCATGGGTGTACATAGCTTTCTAAAAACATCATAGCAACCTGTCTCAGTACACTCCTGAAGAACCTCTTGGGAGGAATAATGCAAATGTAAAAATTCAATGAGAAGCTCACAGTGTGCAGTGAAATCAGAGTAAGCAATGTCAGTTCGTAAGTGGAGCCACTACAACTGTGCAAGACTGAAGGGAAGGCCAGAATTCAGCTTTAATGGCATCTTCCTCTTTTAATTTCACTCATTCTTAGCCACCACTAGAGGGAATGGGAGATGGACTGCATATTCAGGCAAATTCAGAACCACACTCCAAACTCCCAAGTGTACCATCTAATGGTGTCCTGTCATTGTCTCCTCTTCTTATCTGATCATTCAGCGACCTCACCAATAAATGGAAGGAGAATTTCCTCCGGGGGTCACACATAAGAGGGAAGATATAGGCCGTGCTAGGCTCTTGTAGCTCTGTAAGGTCTGAGACCCCACAGACGCTGGACCAATACTATCACTGCTACGTGTCTGACAGACATCCCAGAGATCCCATTCTGCTGCCTCTACTCATCTGTTCATTCTATGCAGTCATCCAATGTGATCACATCAATACATATAAAGTTCTCATATAATAGAAGACAAGTAACACCAATAATTAGTCATTTCTCTGGGAGATTGCTGATCATTCCAGTTTAACACAGAAATGTGACTATTCATAGTTATTCTTTACCTCAAACTCTTGATGTTGTGAAGAGCCGGTACAAGTTTCCTCATTCCTTCACTCTGAATCTTACAAAAATTTATATTTACTTCTTCTGTCTCTCTGCAGGATTGAAGCATAAAAGACAGCACAGAGCAGTCCAGAGGGCTGAGGGAGACATCAGAAAAGTCAACTTTGTTTGATCCAACACATTGTGACACCAGAGCCTTATTCCTGCTCTCATGGAGATAGTAGAAGACATTAAGAAGATCTCTCTTGTCTCTTCGTTCTTTTCCCATTTTCTTCTGGATCCAGGTGATGACATGTCTGGCAGCCGGAGTAGACAATTCTCCCACATGAGACTTTAACATGGATCTAGTAGAAGAGTCAGAGAGACCGCAGAGGAAACGGAGAAATATTTTAGCACGACCGTCATTGTGAGATTCAGCTTCATCAAGTGTTTTCTGTAATCTGTCCGGATTATAGTTCATGAAATGGACTAAAGCAGCAAAAAACTCCTGAAGAGTGAGATGTAAGAAGGTGTAATCCACATCAGGAGGCTGACCAGATTCCATCATGAAACATGAAAAGAGATGTTTATCATTTCTCACACTGAATGAGTCCAGATGACGTTTATCAAATACAATCATGTGATTCATGACTCCGTGTTCTGCCATCCACCCAATAGATGTCAGCAGTTCCCGGGCAGGGTGAACATTATCTTTATCCTGGCTGTGATTGGCCAGAATGTTGGAGACAAAAGTCACAAAGAGTTGTGTCACTGTTTTTGGCAATGATGTCATCAGCTGATCAGTGATTGTTGGTTGGGCTCTGAAGCACATCGATAACACTGTACAGATGATCCAGCAGTATGATGGGATATAACAGAAAGTGTACAGTGTGTCATTCTCCTGCACATAATGAAAAGCCTTTCCTGATAATTCCTCATTTCCAAAGAAATTATTGAAGAAGATAATTCTGTCTCCATGGAGAAATCCCATAATTTCAGATATTCTCTGGAAGACACCAGTATCAACTGAAGCCAGTCTGGTTGGGCGGCTGGTTATCAGTACAGAGCAACCCTTTAGAAGCCTCTGCCTCACCAAACTGACCACAATCTCACCAAAATTAGTTCTACGATCTGTATATGAGCACAATTCAATTAACCTGAAATCTATTTGTCGAATACTTTCATCTAAACCATCAAATATAAACAGAAGTCTCTCTGGATGTTGTAATATATCTCCAATCTGACTCCTCAGATACGGATATTGTTGTAGAATCATCTCCTCCAAGCTGACCTCTCCCAGTCTATTAAGGTCCCGGAATCTGAAGGAGAAGACAAAAGCAAATCTCTGGTAGTGTTTTCCGGTCACCCAGTCATAGACAAACTTCTGCATCAGTGTGGTCTTCCCTATTCCTGGCACTCCGCTCACCATTACTGCATGTGGTGCACATTGTGACTGGTGGCTCCAGCGGAACAGCCTGTTGGGAGAAATCTGCTCTAGTCCAGTTTGTGTTTTCTTCAAGCATTCCTCATGTCTCACCCCGGTCTGTATTAGCTCATTCTGGGGACGTTGCCTGAACTGATCTGTGGAGACTACAATCAGGTTCACATAACGCTCATTGATGAGGAATGTTTGTGGTTCCAGGGTAGTTCCTGGAGGTCTAGGCTCCACTAGAGTCTCAGTCTTCTCCACCAGATGTTGTTTGTGCTTCATCTGAATTTCTGAGTTGAAATACAAATAATTGACATTAAAGCAAACATTTGCAAGCATAATTTCATCCAATTTTTTTTATTTTTGTAGTTAACATGTTGATTTTGCTTTCAGTATACAATCATGGCCGGTTCACAACATCTCACATAATGCTCGTACTGCACAACGCACCTCCTGTGTAATTACAGTGCGGGAGGTGCGTTGCATGCTATTCATTTGCATAGAACCCCAAATGTACCTCCCACCCGCAGTGCAATTGGCTGCTCCGCAACACAAGGTACCGCAAATTCCATGTGTTGGGAGTGAAAAAATAGCCCATGCATGATTTTTTTCAATCTTACTGCAACACACGGTATTTACTGTACAAAGTGTTGTGGATCACACTGTGGAAAGGAGGTACACTTGGGGTGCCATTCAAAGAAATGTCACGCAATGCACCTCCCTCACTATAATGGCATGTGAGGTGACTTGCACGGTACATACATAAATCGCACAAAACTTCGATTAACGCATGGAGATGGTGTGAAATGCACAAAATCTTACTTCCATGCTCTTAAATCCCCTAATGCCCTAAAAGTAATGAGCTACTGCAGTGTCATTATCATCAGGGAATTAACAGTCATTACAAAATGATAATCAATTTGCAGCAATACTAAAAACAAAAAATCACTACTTGCCATTAAAAAATCTTCGATGTCTACACTTAGTGTCACAGCTTCAGCTTCTTAGTGCCAGTGATTAATAAGCAAAACCTATTGTTATTAATTCAGGACAATCTCTGTGCTTTTTCTTCACTGTGACTCCCAAATAAGACAGAGACTTACCGTATCAAAGGACCTCCCATTCCAAAAAGGAAACAGAACTTGTGATAAATATTCTCCAACAACATAAAATATACAGCAATCCTCTCCATTCTGTTCAGATACCTTCCCACTATGGAAAAGTAATTGCACCCTGGAAAGGTTTGCATCCTCTGACATTGACATATATCAAGCAATCCTCTGCCTGTGTTTATGTTAGGTCTCAATCCCACAATCAATGCACTCAATAAATGAAATGTAAATTAAGAGGACTACATAGAGTAACTTGATTTATTTAATACAGCATCCAAAAAAGCTTAACATCATTCAACTCACACTTTTGAGGTGCAACCAACAGGTAGCACGAGGGCCATGCTAGCTTCCCCTCATGGATATGAGGAATTCCAGTGTCCTGGAGGCTTTTGGGGTCTGCCTAGTTATTGGTGGCCGTAGACCTAGTAAGACAACCACTTATCTCACTTTAAACTTATGAAATTCACATACCCAGGTACCAATTGAAGGGAGGAATCTCCCACTCCTCAAAACAACCTGCACAGTTCATAGAAAGTTTCAGATGGTCCCCCCCC
>NW_017307091.1:33289-58730 GCF_000935625.1 Nanorana parkeri
CTAGCGGTGATGTCACCGCTAGCTCCGCCCAATTGTTTATATTTTATATATTATATTTTATATAATATATTTTGCCTGTCAGATTCTTCATTCAGTTTGTCACGTGCGGTCGGGTTGCCGGGTGTATTTTCTTTTTTCACTGAGTTGTCATCATAGACAACGCTGGACGTCGTAATTGACCTTAGGATTACGTAGTTGGATCAATTTTTTTTAAAGGACTTGTCAAAATCTTTTGTTGTGATTTTTTTTCAAAAGATGGACTAAACTAAAAAAAATGTTTAAAAATGTAAACTAACCCTGCTGCCCTCACCATCTGGTTGCCATTCCTCATTGGGGGGTGGGGGGGTTGGCGGAGAGGGGGACACATAGAGAAACCTGGCCTTGGGGCAGTAGAGAGAGTAAATAACCAGGACACCCAGGTTGAAATACTAATTCATTTTCTAAATGATCTTTAGCAGATACAAAGAAACAACCTCCAAAATGTCTAGGAATTTAGGGCCTATTTATCTTTATAAAAATCAATTCATCCACATTGTATCTGAACAGCTGGGTCTGCTTCTCATTCAGGACACCATCTGCCACCCTGAAAAAGAAAGAGCTGTACCACTGTTGTGGAAATTTTTTTAGGATGTGTTTTTAGTATATTGTATATGTAAATATTGTCATCATGTCTCTCAGTGTCAGGTTTGCTGGGCTATGCTCTATGGAGCGTAGCTGGGATTAATCAGCACTCAGTGTAAACCATTGGAGTTTATCTCTTCCTGTGGATGGGGAGAAGCGACCACTGTGCATGGAGATCTCCTCCTGTGAATGCTCCATGTGCTATGCGCTGGGCTTTTGGCTGGGGGAGATTAAGGTGCATCACGGAGTGGTGTCCTCTTAGCGAGTGTATGGACGCCGGCGAGGGCCAATGCGAAATGCGCAGATTTATTCGTTTGGCGCGGATGTATTTGCTTTAGGGATGCGGTATAATTTGGATACATATCTGCCTTTATGAAGGAACATACGCTCGTGTCTTTTTGGTGCGTCTGATCAACGCACTGGAAATAATATGGCGTTGTCCCTGCAGATAAACTCACATTCACAGGATTCGTAGTATAGTTCTAATAAGCATTGTTCAATGAGCAATGCTGGATAGAATTTGCACCAGTGGTAATGGGTCTGGTCAGAGCGGCATCCACGGTCAACACGCTGATTCCTTTGTGTAGTGTTTTGGCGGGAACTCCATTGCACATGGTTTTCCATTGTTAACTAGTGTGCACAGCGTTCTCATGAACCAGCAGCTGAGAGCTGTGCACGTTGCTACTGCACATGCATGAGCATATACTCCCCTTTCTATTGTCTATTCAAATGTATACAAGTGTCTCATTGGCTGACTCTGTGTTATGTTATTGTATTGAGGAATTGATTGGCTGTTGGGGCCATCACTTCCTGCTGTTATTTCCTTTGTGTGCTATAAATAAACGGGGCTCCCTGGATGAGACAGGACTTTTACTGAGCATCCAACGTGACAACAGCTAGTGTCTGTTTTTACTTGGTACGGCCAAGCGCGCCCAATCATATTATACAAAAGAGCTGAGAACTGTGCTTTTTAGCGCAGTGGATTTCTATGCGCAGGAGCGTATATTAATTTCTAGAACACCACTTATGCCTGCTGTTCTAGGCGTCCATGACAATGTGCACCATGTAAAGTACCTGTGGAAGGTAGAGTCCAAAGTAGAGCAAGGCTGAGGTTTAGGTTAGGCGGTGTCAGGCAAGCAAAGTCAGCAACAAACTGGCAATCGGGTACAAAATCAGGATCCAGGAGAGTAGTTAAAAAACAGGCCGAATTCTAACACAAAGAGGCAGCGAGGTACAAAATCAGAAGAATAATCAGGAAACAGGCCAAAGTCTTAATAATATCCAGCGATCATACCATCAGCAGCACACACAGGAACAAACCCAAATAAATGGGCTAAAACACAGGAAATCCTCAGTATTTGAAGGCTGGCCTGATTGCAGATTGGCTGCAGCTGGTAACTAGGTGGAGTTTCCAGAGAAAAACTGCTGTGTAGTTATGTGTAATGAGTGCCGAGTCTTTCCGGTGGCTCGAAGGCAATGCTACTGCACCACCTCCTCAGAGACCCAGGATCAACTCCCCCAGCTACAAAATAGGTGCTTGGCAAGCACCTGGCAGGGCCCCCCTAATGGACCCCTCCAGGGGCCTAACGAAGTTTAGAGGGAAAGTCATCATGGATGGCATGTATGAGAGCAGGTACCCAGGAGTGTTCAGTAACAGGATACTCTTTCCAGTGGACAAGGTATTGGGGACTATGACCCTGCCTTTTAGAATCCAAACTTTTCAATACCTCATACTCGCGCTGCCCATCAATGAGAAATGGAGGTGGTGGTTGACCTACCTTGGAGTATCAATTGAAGATGGCTTTCTTGAAAACAAGAAGCATCTGAAGACAAGAGGGCAATTTCAAGCTATAAGACACTGGTCCAACCTGAGAGATAACTTTGTAGGGACCAATGAATTGAGCACCCAATTTGGATGGTGGCTGTTTAAGTCTGAGATGTCTAGTGGACAGCCAAACCCTGTCTCTCACAGCATATGGATGCACTTAGCGTCTTTGTTAATTGTCATGAAATGTATATTTCCCTGTAGCCTTCTGCAAAAGGACACAAATCTTTTTCCAATGAAGCAACAAATTCTTCACATGAAAGTCTGCTGCTGGTACACTAGAAGATGATTGAGGCAGGGGAAATGATCATCGGTGATAGCCCAGAGCTGCATAGAATGGTGTGGTATGCAGAGCACTGTGCCCACATCATCTTTTTTTATACCAGGCCACCAAACATGACGTTACAAAATCTTAAGGGTGATGGTGACCCCAGAATGGCCAGAAAGTACTCCATTGTGTGCCCGCAAGATTACCGCTTCCTGAGTCTTGTGGCAACAAGACGGCCAGGCATTACCTTCATGCCTAGAGGTATGCGAGTCTGAGCTTCTTGTAGCTGTTGCAATAGTGTTGTGGAGATCTGTGCCACAATTTTGTGTGGGGGAATAATGTACTTCTTGGTGGAAAAGAGCATCTGTTTACTTGTTCTTGTGTCCTGGAACATATGACAGGATGAAATTGAAGTGGGAAAAGAAAAGGGCCCATTTAGCAGACTGAAGATCCAACAAGTTTTTGTGGTCAGTTAGTATCGTAAAGAACTTTTGACTCCCTTCTAGGTGATGCCTTCACTCTGTCAGTGCCAGTTTAATAGCCAGAAGTTCTCGATTCCCCACATCATAATTCATCTCAGCAGAAGGAAACTTTTTAGAAAAAAATGCAACTGGGTGGATCTTGCCTGATATTGGTTGCCTTTGAGATAGTACCACCCCAGCCCCCACTTCCAAGGCATCAATTTCAGCAATGTACTAAAGATCAGGGTTAGGAAGTTGGGAGAGTTGGAACCACACTAAACATCTACTTCAGTTTTTGGAAAGCAGACACTGCTTCTGAGGACCATACTCTACAGTTTGCCCCTTTCTTGGTCATAGCAGTAAGGGGAGAAGCTATTGTGGCAAACCCTTTAACGAAGCATCTGTAATAATTAGCAAACCCCAAAAATCTTTGGATCCCTCTTAGGGTGTTTGGTTGGGGCCAATGAAGAATAGCAGTGAACTTTGATGGATCCATTTGAAAACCTTCAGGGCTTATGATGTACCCCAGGAAGGGGATTTGACTTTGATGAAAAGCGCAATTGTCTATTTTGGCATATAGATGGTTTTCGCACAGGTGCTGCAACACCTGCTTCACATGACATGTGTGTTCCTGATAAGTTTTTGAAAAGATTAGGATGTTATCAAGATATATAATGACAATCTTCTTCCTGATATCTTGGAACACGTCATCCATAAAAAAAATGGAAAGCAACAGGGGCGTTGCAGAGTCCAAATGGCATGACTTCATACTCATAGTGGCCATAATGAGTATTAAAAGCTGTCTTGCACTCGTTTCCTTTTATACGAATCAGGTTGTATGCCCCTCATAAGTCCAACTTTGTGATGATGATAGGTCCTTTTAGGACTTCAAATAACTCCAGGATGCGAGGCAAAGGGTAAGAATCTTTCAGTGTTATTTGGTTTAGACCCCGATAATTGATACATGGTCTAAGATCTCCATCTTTCTTTTAAACAAACAAAAAGCCTGCCCCTACTGGTGAGGAAGAAGGGCGAATAAAACCTGTTTTATATTGTCCTGTATATCTTCCTCCAAAGACTACTGCTCTGGCTGTGACAGTGGATACGTCTCTTTTGGGGAAAAGGTGCCCCAGGAACCAGATTGATAGCGCAGTCAAAGAAGCGGTGTGGAGGCAGAACTTATGTTTTATTCTTGCTAAACACAGCAGCAAACTGATGGTATCCATGTGGCAAAGGAGATGGTATCTCTACAGAAGCTAAAAGGCCAGAGTGTAGTCTTTTGGGGTGAGTATACATTTCATCTGACAAGAAGACCCCCAGGGAAATAATTCTCCAGTGACCCAGTCAAAAGAGGGGTTATGTTGTTGCAGTTAGGGGTATCCAAGTATAACAGGCAAGAAAGGAGAGTCTATAAGGGATAAGGTAATCTCTTCCTGGTGACATGCACCAATTTGTAGGGTGACTGGTTTCGTTTCAAATTCTACAATGCCTTTTCCTAAAGGCTGACCACATAGTGTAGTGACACGCAGGGGTCTGCACAACTGTAATCCATGAATATGCCAGCAGCTCCAGAGTCCACAAAAGTTTCACAGTATACTGGGTGTGACATTACATGGAATATTACAGGTATTGTCAAGTTGGTATTGGAAGAATGACTAACAAGGTCTGCAGCCGGCTCACCCAACCCAGATTAGACCATCCCGTTTACTGGATGGGAAGGACAAGGGGATAGCAAGTGTCCTTTCAGTCCACGGTATAAACATAGGTCCAAGACGCATCTCTTTTGTCTTTTTGCTTCTGCCAAGCGAAGACGATTGACTTCCATAGACACTACCAGTTCTATAGGCTCAACAGAAGTGTCAGGTTTAGGCTCATGTGGGTTTTAAAAATGAGGTTCCATACGAAATATATGACATGGTAGTTTCTGATTCCGATCTTTCTCCTGATTCTTTTTTGGTAGCGAACATCCAGTCGGACACATAACTCTATACATTTTTCAAGATCCTGTGGGATATCCCTATACACCAGTTCATCCTTTATTCAGTCTGCCAGACCTTTGTGAAAAACTGCCCGCTGGTCAATATCACCCCAACTTGTCTCTGCAGCTAATTTACAAAAGTCTATGACATACTGAGTGACTGTTCTAGAGTCCTGCTTTAAGTCCAAAAGAGAACTCTCCAATGAAGAGGTTCTACCAGGTTGATCAAAAACATTCTGGAGGGAAGATAGAAACGTCTTGGCATCTTGCACTAATGCATCACTGCGTTCAAGAAAAGGGGTGACCCATGCCAGAGCCTTCCCCTTTAATAGGGATATTACAAAACTCACAGTAGCAGTTGAAGTGTTAAATGTCACTGGTCGCTTGCAAAAGTGTAGACGCATAAGTTAAAAAAGCCTCTGCAATCTTCAGTATCACTCCCAAATTTTTTAGGCAAGGAAAGTTGGGGTGGCTCAGCAGAGATGGCTTGAACTGGTACCTGAGCAGGTGTCAGAGCTGGTGTAGGGCTGGCCTGCGACAAAGATTTCACCATGCTGGTGAGCTCATCCAGCTTAGCGTCCAAGGAAGAAAGATGTGCAGCATGGGCACAATCAACTGTCCTTGGCATGTAAGAGCCATACCGACCTCAGCTGGGTCCACGGACATATTGGCCCATTAATTATGTAAGGTACCAGTTGAAGGTAGAGTCTGAAGTGGAGCAAGGCTGAGGTTTAGGTTAGGCAGTGTCAGGCAAGCAGAGTCAGCAACAAACTGGCAATCGGGAACAAAATCAGGATCCAGGAGAGTAGTCGAGAAACAGGCCGAGGTCTAACACGAACAGGCAGCGAGGTACAAAATCAGAAGACAGAAGAATAGTCAGGAAACAGGCCAAAGTCTTAATTATATCCAGCGATCAATCCAACAGCAGCACACACAGGAACAAACCCGAATAAACAGGCTCAAAACACAGGAAATGCTCAGTAGTGGGAGACTGGGCTGATTGCACATTGACTGCAGCTGGTAAGTAGGTGGAGCTAGAGAGTCCAGAGGAAAACCAGAGTAGTTATGTGTAAGGAGAGCTGAGTCTTCCCGGTAGCTCAAAGACAATGCTACTGCACCACCTCCTCATAGACCCAGGTTCAACTCCCACCTGCTACAAAACAGGTGCAGACACACTGTGCCACAGATGCCATGATCCAGCCACAGCCAATTTTTCAACATGTGCTGGTAAAGGACAGGGACAATACTTTTGGCATAATAATGCTCAACTCTGCACAGTCACCCCCTGCTGGACTGTAGGACACCTCCATCTTATGTTACATAGGGGAGGTGTTCTGTAGTGAAGCAGAGAATAACTTGGGGAGATGTATATGTATTGCAGACATGCACTGTAAATGTTTACTTTTTACACTATTTGCTCCATCCTTCCACCTGCAAATAACACACTTCCGTTACCTGGGTGGCTACTCTCATTACTACACGCACGTTATGGAGGAAGCCCTAGTTATAACACAGGCTGAACTTTAAATCTGTCTGCCTTTCTTAATTTCCATGACATGGAGGGGGGAATAAATAGTTTACAGAATAAAGTTAACATTGTTTGTTCTTTCAGTTCAGTTCTGTTCACAGGAAGTGACAACCACACAGCATTTCTGGCAGGATTGGAAGATAATTTGTATGTTTGCTATAAATGTATTAAGCCCAAAAAAGGAAAATAAATACAACTACCACATCTAAGGACTGGTAATCTGCAACATATGACATTTCTGTTATTGGGTTTAGATATCCTCTAATCGTTACACTCAGCCATCAAACAAGCTCATAAACTTGAATTGACTATTTAAAAGTAACTTGAAAATTGATCCTCACCCTATCTATAGAGCTAAACCATAACTGTAATTCTAACATTTCACCTAATGGTCTTTAATACTTTCTGAGTCACTGATCTGGAACAAGCATGTACTATATATCAGAAAAGTCATACGTGCTGACTTGATCCAAGCCAGTGACTTTGTCTACTAAAGAAACAGAACTTAGTGATTTGCTGTTTTGTTTACCTCTCAGCTCCCGAGTCAGTGTGTGTCCATGTTCATCAAGCAGAATCTGCTCCACAAGACCTAGAAAATAAAATATAATAATATATAATATTGCATTTACATTGTAACATAATACCAAGTTACAAGTTATTAAAGCAAAAGGTTCACATAGGAGGAGTGGAAACCCCTCATAATAGGCACAGCAGGTGTACAGACCCGGGAACCTAGCACAGGGATGATGGTAACCCCTTATAATGGACACAGCAGCTGTACAGACCTGGGAATACATTTTAAAGGGAAGCTATGGTAGTTTTGATTATTATGGTCGGGGTTGAATGATAGACATTTCTCTAATATTTTGGCCCTGCACAGAAACATGGCACAGCTTGTAAAAGCCATTGAAGATGCACTGGGGTTCTACACTAAGATGTTAAAGAAAATGCACCTTTGCAGTTATAAAATAGAAATGATGTGTACTCTCTCATCCTTTCCCCCAGTCTAGACATGTGCACTGCCAAAAAATTTGTTTCGTTTCGTTTTAAATTCGGATTTGTGTTATTTCGTTTTTCGGGATTCGGGTGTGAAAGTCAATTCGGATTCGGAATTCGGATTCGGACGAAATTCGGTAGCGTTCGCACGAACGTTCGTTTCGTTTTCTGTTCTTATTCGTTTCTTATTCGTTTCGTTCGTTTGCAGCAAAAGTGACATTTGAGGGGGAAAAAATATTTTTCTACTTCTCTAATGTCACTTTGCTCCAACGAACGAAACGAATAAGAAACGAATAAGAAACGAATAAGAAACGAACAGAAAACGAAACGAACGTTCGTGCGAACGCTACCGAATTTCAGAAATGGACATTCGGATTCGTTTGCATTCGTTATGTCTGTAATTCGGAATTCGGATACATCCGAATGTCCGAATTTACGAAAATTCGTCCGAATTTCGATTCGGAACGAAACGAATCGCACATGTCTACCCCAGTCTACAACACCTGAAATGACAACACATGCATGCTAAGTTTTTATATTGGGGAAGTGCAGAATAGTTTCTACTGAAAACAATTTAAAATCACAGTCTTTCACAATTTTCACAAAACTGAGGCACAGAGTGCCCCCTTACACTGGCTGTCCCCATCGTAGTGCCCCCTCACACTGCTTGTCCCCATCAGAGTGCTGCCTTACTCACATATTCCTTTGGTGTACCTTAGCTGGGAGATGAAGTCAGCAGGCACAGCCAAGAGTTGGAGCCGGGAAGCAGAGCCAGGGGGTGGAGCTAGAGGCAGAGCTAAGAGCAGAAAAGAGTCTGGAAGCAGAGTCAGTGGGTGGAGCTGGGACAAGCTGGGGGTGGGGCTAGGAGGAGCCAAGAAGCCTGGAGGCAGAGAGAGCTATGGGCAGCGGAAGTGGACAGAAGATATTGTTCCATCCTCTTCAGTGCTCAGCGGGACACCAGCTGTCATTGGCGATCGCGGTCCGGAAGGACCAGCCGTTCGGTCCGTATCTGGACCGTGGTCCACCATTTACAGACCCCTGCCCTAAAGACTAATGATAATTGTTAAACTAAACTCCCTGACACTTAACCCCAAAACTAATCCCTGATACTAACCCTTCTGCCATGAAAGTTAACAGCGCTGATCTCCAAGTGGTAAAAGTTTCTGCTCCCTGGGGGAGGGTCCCTGTGATCTCTCATGTTGATTGGCTGCTTTTCAGGGTCAGAGAGGATTTTTGGGATAACGGAAAGATCTACCAATGAATATACAGTATGTTTTAAAGCTTGCTAATCCCTAATACTAGCCTGTCTCTACTCTATCCAAACAGATGTTTTACTGGAGTTGGGATTTTGGAGTAATTACTTTTTTACAATAGTTTGTCACTAAACAAAAAGTGGAGTTCTACTTTCAATTATAAAAAAAAAGTGAATTTTGATTACACACACATTCCTCTTACCTGTCTGGCTGATTTCCCTCAGAATGGCCAATAAATTAGGATGAGGATGATTTTTCTGTAGTGCATAGAGACATTCCCAGAGTCCAGTCACAGCTTCTCTTCCCCGATCCTGAATATCTTGTAACAAGGTGTGAGAGAAGGAGCCGGGTCCCGCTTCTTCGATATGTTCCTAAAACAAAAATAAATTACTTTAATCTACCTCTCCCCATACAATGAGAATAGGGGTGTATCAACATCCTTTATTACACATTTCCAAAAAATAAAGTTAAATATTAATGAAAGTAAATGAACACACCAACACCATTTTTAATAAAAATACAACCTAAACAATGTAAGCAATGTCCCCCAATGTAAATCTATCATCAATCACATTGTCCAGTGATGTATAATCCATTGTCAATCATGACTAGTGTTGGGCTCAATGTTCCATTCGATAATGAGTTTGTCTCGAACATCGCTAGCTCGTGTGTTTGCCGAACACACGAACTATAAAGGTGGCCATACACTCTACAACCGACAGCGATGGTTGTAAAGGGATTCAAAAAACGTACGATCTGCCTATCTTGGACAGGCAGATCGCACTCTCGATCATCGCAAGCCCGCCCCCCTGAGGGGCGGGCTTCCGATGACCGCAATGCTGAACGGGCAGTGTGCGCG
Organism: Nanorana parkeri; assembly: GCF_000935625.1. NCBI lineage: Eukaryota > Metazoa > Chordata > Amphibia > Anura > Dicroglossidae > Nanorana > Nanorana parkeri. The sequence goes on from NW_017307091.1 coordinate 43,079, forward strand.
TGCGCACACCGGCCCGTTCAGCATTTATCTTCCGAGCACCGTTCTAACCAGCCGAGAATCGTACGATTCCCGGCTGGTTTTCGAACATGCTGGTTCGACAGAAGACGTGCGACCGTACAGTAGAAACGGTCGCACGTCTCCGTTCACACTGCTCGATTATCGTACGAAAAACCGATCGCATACGATTATCGTACGATAATCGTGCAGTGTATGGGCACCTTAAGGGGCGGTCGTCATGATAACTTTTCCCAATCATGGCTCACCTGTCACATGACGTCAGACTACACAATTGAACAAAGGTAGCTGCCACCGCTAGCTCCGCCCAATTGTTTATGTTTTTCCGTCATCTGTCAAAATGCCATTATGCGACGGCTGTTCGTCGCAAGTGAACGGGACTGCGGTTGGCGTTTAAAGAAAAATTATTTCTATTTATTTTTTAATGTTTTATTTTGTCGAGTCGTCATAGACGTGGACAACGCTGGACGCCGTAATTGACCCTGGATAACATCGGTGGATCAATTTTTGTTTAAAAAAAAACTTGTCAAAAACATGTCTTTTGTTTTTTCCAAATAAAGGATTTTATCAAAAGTCTGGACTTTTTAATAATTATTTTATGTAACCCTTTAGTGAATGGGTAGGGGTACAACTACCGCTTACTCATTCACAAGGGTGCCCGTGTTAAAGGGGTACCATGATGTGAATACGCCCCACTGCCCGCACCCCCACAACCAACTCCCCAGGGCTTGTGGGGAAGAGGCCCTTGCCCCCTTCGGCACAGGGACAAGGTGCTTTTCCAGGGGCAACCCTGGAAAAGAATCCCTCCCCCTGCTGGGCCTATGCTCAGATGAAGGGTCTGGTTAGGAATTTTTTGGGGACCACACATCCTCCTCAATATTCCTACCAGATCTTAAGGGTCTGCTATGACTTTGAGGGGGAGCTGCACACTTTTTTTTTTCTTTTTTTACATGGGGTCCCTGCAAAATATTCCTACCAGACCTTAAATGGTCTGGTGTGACTTTTAGGTGAACCCCACATTTTTTTAAAATAATTTGGTCCCTCCTAACGGGTCTGGTATTGTTTGGGAGGAGCATTTTTTTTCTTTAGAAACGTCAGTTTCGCTGCAACAGGTTCTATACATTGTACAGATTTGCCACTTTACAGGAAGGTTAAGGGGACCCCCCCAGGCACAATATTTAAAGGAAATTTTGATTTTTATTGTTACGCTTTAAGTGATGTTAAAATCACAGCTCCTTCAAAAACTGTATTTTTGAAAAGTTTTTTTTTTCATTTGATTCCTGTCCCCCCAGGGCAGTACCCGGATCTTTTACACCTTTTATGGCCAATAACTTGCATATAAGCCCTCTTAAAGGGGACAATCATTTTTGAAAGTTCTACCCCCATTGACTTGCATTGGGTTCGAATTATTAGAACTTTTTGGATGTTCTAAAGTTTGAATTGGAACCGAACTCAGGCCTGTTCAGCCCATCACTAATCATGACAGCCCACCACCAAGATGACCCGCCATCTAACAATGTTTTCCTATTGCACTACCACCAATAAATGTCAGATCCTCGGCACTGCTGAACTGTTGAAAACAACATCCTGGGGGTCCGGGTGATGTTACTAATCACAATAGTTGGTCAATGACATTGCTCAGGATCCCTGGTTGTTTATTTACATTTTAGCTGCCATGGATTCAGATGGGCAAACTGGACACACCGCAAACCAGATTTGACCCGGATCTTATCCCCAATATGGTAAAGCTCTAAGTTTAATTTCTAATTTGTGCCATGCTATTTTTAGCTACTTTTAACCACTTGAAGACCAGGGTGTTACACTCCCTTCCTGGATAGGCCATTTGTTAGTATTCAGCGCTGCTGTACTTTGACAATCATTCCGTCATGCAGCGCTGTACTGAAATGAATTTTATACCATTTTCTGGGGACAGATAGAGCTTTCTTTTGGTGGTATTCAATCGCCATATATTTTTTACTATATAACAAAAAAGTACCCTAATTTTTTTTTTTTTTTAAAAACCTGTTTCCCTATGAAATGTTATGAAACATTTATTATCACCCCAATTTTTTGGAAAAATATAAAAGACAGGGTCACGTCAGGTAACTAGACATCAAACATGTCACGCTTTAAAATTGGCCAGGGGCGACGCTTTAAAAGCCTTTACTGCTCATCAGTTTAAATGTTATCTGTAATAAATGGCCCTAAAATTATTGCTCTCATTCCGACGTTCGCGACGATATGTAACATGTGCGGCACAATAGGCGGAATCATCGTTTTCGCACGTTTGACGCATGTTTGCATGTGTATGTGGGGGACGGGGGACTTTAAAAAATTGTTTGTATTATTTCACATTTTTTTTATTTGTGGCTTTTTTTTTTAGCTTCTTTATTTTTTTCATGCTTTAAATTTGTTTTACTTTTTTTTTTTTACACTTAAAGGAGAACTATGGGATTGAGAGACTGTGCTGGGAGTTTCATTTGTTGTGGCACAGGTCGGCTAGAACTCACCTCATAGTTCTCCTTTAAAGGAGAACTATGAGGTGAGTGATTTTCGCTCATCCTCATAGTTCTAGCCGACCTGTGCCACAACAAATGAAACTCCCAGCACAGTCTCTCAATCCCATAGTTCTCCTTTAAAGGAGAACTATGAGGTGAGTGATTTTCGCTCATCCTCATAGTTCTAGCCGACCTGTGCCACAACAAATGAAACTCCCAGCACAGTCTCTCAATCCCATAGTTCTCCTTTAAAGGAGAACTATGGGATTGAGAGACTGTGCTGGGAGTTTCATTTGTTGTGGCACAGGTCGGCTAGAACTATGAGGTGAGTTCTAGCCGACCTGTGCCACAACAAATGAAACTCCCAGCACAGTCTCTCAATCCCATAGTTCTCCTTTAAAGGAGAACTATGAGGTGAGTGATTTTCGCTCATCCTCATAGTTCTAGCCGACCTGTGACAATGAAACTGTCACAGGTCGGCTCAGTAGATCGGGAAGTGAGCGAGCACATACCGGCGCTTGCTCAATTCTCGATCTTGTCAGGGCAGAGCGCCGTGACAGGGGAGTGACTGGATTCCCCCCTCCCACCCCTATGTCATAGCCAATTCACCAAACAGGTCCTTTTTATGGGGACATCCGGGGTCTCTAAGACCCCTGATGTCACCTAGGCACCCCCAGAGAAGCTGATGAAGCAGAGATCTGCTTCACCAGAATCTCACCGGTGTTCTGTACCGAAGAGTGACACTGAATGCAGGAAGTGATGTATTATACATCACTTCCTGCATTCGGTGACCAAGAAGAGATCAAAGGGAGATCATGTACTGAACTCCCTTTGACCTCCACTGAGAGCATCGCCGTGCTGGTCCCGGCCACACCAGGCACAGCAGATCTCGGGACCGGCAGCGGCGGTACGGGGGGTGCACACCCGCAGCTCCTGCAAGCGATCGGGCATCTCTAGAGACGCCCAATCGCTTGAATGTAAACAGCCATCACTATCTGTGCGCGCTGAGCGCCGCGCATGAGAGGGGGGAGGGGCAGGACATCTTAAGATGCCCTCCCGCTCCTACAAGACCCCGGTCCGGCCATGGACGGGAGGTGGTTAAAAACCCTTTTGGTCACAGAGCTCAATAGCTCAAAAGCCCAAGTTCTAAATAACAAGAGATAATTTTCCAAACCTGGGGAAGATGGCAAGTGAGGTCCAAGGTTTTAAGCCTGTTACACACTGTATGCAAAGCCATGCGGAGCAAAGCACAGCTGTGAGGCATGGATGTTTGCATGCAGTGTGTGAGCTGAGCACGGCCAGATGAAAGACTGCATCTTCGGCCTGAGCATAACAACCGAATGGACTTGGCATCCTGATCCAGGAGTTTATACATGCGAGCCGATTGGCTGAAGATGACATTTTTCATGTCGGCACGCTCAGCTATGTGAGCTCTCACAAGCTGATGTGCCAGAGTGAAAATTACATGACACACTGCATGTGAAGGTCCACGCAGCACCACTCCGTGCTGCTTCGTGTGCACTGTGTCAGTCTTTATGCCCCAGAAGTCACTTAGATCAGAGAATCAGCAACAGTGATATAGATAGAGTGATAGAGATAAAGTGTTTTCCCCATTCACATTAGTTTAACTTGGCACTGGAGTAAAATTATAGAAAGTTTGCAGTAAATTTATTTTAAAGAAAATTCTTACATCTGTATTTAACACATTCCGAGATTTGAGTTCTACGAGGACAGAATGAGGGTCCACGTTCTCCAGGATGTAGGTCAGGTCATCTCTGTAATACTTGTATATCCTCCTCAGGGATGAATCATTAAACGCAGACAGCTGATGGCAGAACATCCTGATGTCCTCTATGTCCTAGTCTAGAGAAACACAGAAAACAGGTCTGAGGATGACATTTAGGACACAAATTCATAGTTTTTACATCCTTTGTTATACTAAGGGGTCTATTCACAAAAGCTGCCGAAGGATTTGGCCGTAGCTTCGGCCGATCCTTCGGCTAGCTTCGGCTCCAGGACCCCTTCGGTTCAGTAGAACCGAAGGGGTATTGTTTAAGAAAACATATTTAAGACCACCCAGGCACCAAATACAAGTGTCCACTCACAAAAGGTAAACGGGGAACTCTGGTTCACTTCCTTGTTTAGATCAAATTTGAATGTTCCGCATTTATAATGAATGTTGTTTAGCAAATAAGACAGTAAGAAGATACAAGATTATTTTTATAGCAGCAACCTAATTAACTGTTATAATCAGAAGCCTTGAGTCCATACATTGTTGTCTTTTTTTTTTTTACACAGAAACCAACATTTCTAATTCATTGTGTGAGAGGTGAAAGTGAGGTGATTTACTTCTTCTATAAAGTATCTCTCTTAAGGTGCCCATACACTGCACGATTCTCGTACGAGAATCGCGGGAAATCGATACGATAATTGTGCAGTGTATGGAAGGCGTGCAACCGTTTCTACTGTACAGTCGCACGTCTTCTGTCGAACAAGCAGGCTGGAAAACCCGCCGGGAATCTGTGCAAACGCGCACACTGCCCGTTTGCAGTCATCGGAAGCCTGCCCGTCATTGCAGTCATCACAAGCCCGCCCCTCAGGGGGGAGGGCTTACGATGATCGCAAGTACGATCTGCCTGTCCAAGATGGGCAGATCGTACGTTTTTTTAAGTACTTTACAACCCTCGCAAGACAAAAGTCTTGCAAGGGTTGTAAAGTGCATGGCCACCTTTAGGAATAAATGTGGAGAACATGTTGTTTTATCCTCTTAACACATAGAGGGTTATTCACTAAGCTGCCAAAGGCAGCCAAGTGAATAACCAAGCCAAAGTGAACTGAGCCAAACGGCATTTGGCTATTCACTTAAGCTCTGTACGGCTGATAGCCAGCTGTTCATCGGCTAAAATCAGCCGTACATTGGCTGGCTTCGGTAAGCTGAACATGCCCGACGTGACCCTGTTTTTTTTTTATTTTACCCAAAAATTGGGTAATAATAAATGTTTTATCATTAGTATAGGGGAAATTGTTTTTTTTTTTATTCTGTAATTTTTCCTTAATATAGTAAAAAATAAACCCCCAGTGGTGATTGAATACCACCAAAAGAAAGCTCTATCTGTCCCCAAAAAGTGGTAAAACATTCATTTCAGTACAGCGCTGCATGACGGAATAAATGTCAGTCAAAGTACCTCAGCGCTGAATACTGAAAAATACCCTGGATGGGAAGGGGGTCTAAACACTGCGGACTTTAAGTGGTTAATGACAGTTCAGCATCCCCAGGTCATTTGGGGTTGCTAATCTGTCTTTACAGCTGGGGGGGGCAGCTGTCATTCGGGGAGCGAACGGCCTGGCCTTCGGCAGGCCGTTCGCCCCGCTTCGGCTGTCACTTTGGCTCGGTTGAGCCGAAGCATATTCCTTCAGCTCGACTGAGCCGCTCGGCCGCCTTTGGCAGCGAAGGGGATTCTTTACTGTGAGAGCTGTAACATTTTGGAACTCCCTTCCACAGACAGTGTTATCAGCTGAAAGTATGGAATCATTCAAGACTCATCTAGATACTTTACTCAGAAAGCAATACATACAGGAGTACAGGTAATCTTAGTAATCTTAGTAACTCAAACACACACAGACAACCACCCCGAAAGGTTGAACCCGATGGATCTGTGTCAACTGTAACAGCAATGTAACTATGTAACAAAGTCATTATGTAACATTCCCTGCACGGCTCTTTGTTTGCATGTGACAGTAGCAATCTGAATGGGCCACAGCTCAACTAAAGGGGAAAACACTGCCTCTGTCCCTGAGTGGTGCAGCCCCCTCCCTCAAGAGGCCCCCATGGCATGTGCCCTGACAGCCATACCCGAGATATGCCACTGACCCTATACTATCCTTACAACAAAGGAGAGGAAACAGGAACGAATGAATGAATGAGTTACTCATTACTCTCTGATCACTGTACTGATCAAGGCAGCAGAAGCTGCAAATACATTGTATCCATTTCAGTCCCCCTCCCCGCCCTCCTCTCCTACTCTACTGATCTCCTCTCCTACTCTACTGATCTCCTCTCCTACTCTACTGATGTCCACTCAGTCTCTCTTTCACCTGTACATTAACCCCTTAACCTCCCACAACCTGCACAGCTGTACAGTAACCCCTTCTTCTCCATTCTCCCACTGTACGTGACCTGTACATTAACCCCTTCATCTCCATCTTCCCACTGTACGTTACCTGTACATTAACCCCTTCATCTCCATCTTTCCACTGTACGTGACCTGTACATTAACCCCTTCTCCATTCTCCCACTGTACAGGACCGGTACATTAACCCCTTCATCTCCATCTTCCCACTGTACGTGACCTGTACATTAACCCCTTCATCTCCATCTTTCCACTGTATGTGACCTGTACATTAACCCCTTCTTCTCCATTCTCCCACTGTACATGACCTGTACATTAACCCCTTCATCTCCATCTTCCCACTGTACGTGACCTGTACATTAACCCCTTCATCTCCATCTTTCCACTGTATGTGACGTGTACATTATCCCCTAAACCTCCTGATTCCGCTGTGTATGGCCTGTATAAGTTACATCTAGTGCACCATTACATAGCTCCATATTTCAACCTCCTCTACAACAGCATGTTAAATCATTTCTGAATAATGGGCAAAAAATTAGATCACCTTGAGGGTGTCTGCTTTCCAAAAGGGTAATTTTGGCGGTGTTTGTACTGTCATGGCATTATATTTTTAACTTAAAGGAGAACTACCGTGTTTCCCCGAAAATAAGACACTGTCTTATTTATTTTTTTGCACGAAAAAAGACACTAGGTCTTATTTTCGGGGGATGACTTACTGGGCTGGGGGAGGAATACTCACAGGACTGGACGAGGTCACGGAAGGCGGCGTGCTGTTGCTGGTCCCGGTGTCGAAGTTGGCGGAGGATATGCCGCTTCCATCTGGCGTGTGGGCGGGCTGGCGTGTGGGCGGGAGCTGTGGGCGGGCTGGCGTTTGGGAGTTGCGGCCGGGTGGCGTGTGGGCGGACGCTCCGCCTGCGGCGTCTCAGTATACCGCCAGCTACAGCTCGCAGTATACTGAGCTTAGGGTAACGGGAGGACGCTAGTTTGTGTAAATATGACCAACAGAAAGCACTATCTGTCTCGAAAAAATATAACATTTATTTGGGTGCAGTTTTGGAAGATCAAGTAATTGTCATTCAAACTGTCACAGCACTAAAAGCTGGTAATGAAGGGGTTTTCAAACAGCGCAAACCCCCTAGCATAGAAATCCCATAGTAGGAGCCCTCCAATAATTAGATATTCAAGTATAATATAAAGTGCATCCAAACATATTTATTTAAACATTGCAAATACTCATGGGATTTCTATGCTAGGGGGTTTGCGCTGTTTGAATACATTTTTCTGAAACCCTGGAGCTCTGCCCATAATTATATTTATTATTTATATATATTTTTTCTTTTCTTAGCGTTACTCCTTTTTCCCCCGTTTTTGCAATCCATAATGAAGGGGTTTATACAGGCTGGTACTCAAATGGTTAAACAAACAAATGCAAAGTTCTTTATAGAAGAAATTATCCCGGCACAGGGATGTTGCTCTGGATGCCAAAGGTTGTGTGCCTACAGACACCAGTGATGTCAATGCAGCTCATTATACAGTAACAACAGGGCTCAATACACAGTCCTCCCCTATCGCTTCCTGCTATGCTGAGTATATATGAAGCTCACTGCTGTAAATATATTAACTGCGTCTAAATATCAGTTGGTCGAAATGGTTCTCCTCCCCTCTGCTATAGTTTACATAAGCAGATTTCCACATAGATATAGCATCCCTTATAACAATCAACAAAAAAGAATTGAACCAAAATCATATTTAGTCATGTTAAGAAGTGATTCTCATTGGTCAGTGCGGTTTGGTGATTGCACTGACCAACGAGTGCTCACAATTTGCAAGCGAAATTCAAAATCCATTGATGGAGTACAGATAGCACACCTGCGCCGGCGGAGGGAAAGGACTGTTCACCAAAAGGTAAGTATAGCAGTAGCAGTGGGGAGAGAGGGCCATATTTAGAGCGCCCCAAAACTGCATGTCCTGGGCATTGAGCAATAGAAATTCCATACCCCTGCTAGTAGTTTTAATTTTTATATTCATTTGGGTCTGTTAGGTGCTGCTCCATAGACATGAGATCACTGTCCAATCTGCTCCTGTCTAATGCTGTCATCTCATGTCTAATGCTGGAAGGCTTACAACAGCAATGTATATTGTTGAAGTGTAAATTGTACTAATTGGGAACACCCTTGCTTAGTCGATATGGACCTGAGGTGCAAACATGCAGAAGAGAAAAAAAGGGAATGCAAAAAAAATCAGTTGTATAGGAAAAAGTATTTGCTGGGGTGCAGTTGTGAGGCTCAGCAAGGAAGACCTGTCTTGTTACAGCTCTGCACCTCCTTTGCGCACCTCCAATATACACACTTATCACCTGTTGTATCACTTGCTCTCTTACTAGATTGTAAGCTCTCATGAGCAGGACCCTATTGTACTGAAATTGTATTGTAACTGTACTGTCTCCCTCCATTTTGTAAAGCGCTGAGCAAACTGCTGGCACTATATAAATCCTGAATAATAATAATTAGGGAAGAACCGATTTTTCGGGCAACCAAAACTTTTCATGCTGATTGTACCATTTTTTGGCTGAAAAATGTGGTGCATCTCTAGTTTTTCTCCTCCCCATTGGGTGCTGGTCTGAATCCTTTCTGATCCCCGCTGCTCCCCCTGCCTGTGTCAGCAGAGGCAACAGGGATTGAGGGCCCGGAGCCCAGCGGGGAGGAGAGAAACGGTCAGGAGGCCGAGCATGGAGGAGACAGCTGTCAACTGTCACTGGAGGCTGAGCTCTCCTCCCGCACCATATGCTTACTGTGTCCTAGTTATGAATGAACAGGAAGTGCTATACATTACTTCCTGTTCGTTCATGATTGTGGCCATATTAACTCATACTATATACACAATTTGTGAATGGACAGGAGAACACATTCATAACAGGGGCTGCAGAAAAAGAGATTTAGGACTGTGTCCTCATTCTCTTTTTCTGCTTTAACCACCTCCGGGCCGGCCGTAGTAAAAAAACGGCCGGCCCGAGCTCTCTAGATCTGAGCGGGCGAGCGGGAAATGGCCGAAATTTAAAAACAGGCAGCGATGCCTGTCACCATACAAGCGATCCGACCGGCTGTAGAGCCGGCGGATCGCGTGTATGGGGTGCCGATCGATCCACAGCCCCTGACAGTAAAAAAAAAATTTAAAAATCTAACCACCTCCCGTCCGCCAAACGCTGAAAGACGGCCAGACGGTAGTCTCCTCGATGCGGGTGGGCGTCTTTAGACTGGCGCGCACGAGCAGGAAACCGCCAGAATTTTAAACGGCCAGCGATGGCCGTTTACATACAAGTGGTCCGGCGTCTGTAAAGACACCCGATCGCTTGTATGATGCAAGTGAGGGTGCCCCCCCGTCTTTACCTCTCGTCACCGTTCCCGCCGCCGTCCACGCGATCCCGGGCGTCCATCCATCCCGGGCGATGTGGCTCTGTGCACTGAGAACGGAGAGAGAACAGCACCCGATCTCCCTCCACTCTCCTCCCGGTCTCTGAATACAGGAAGTATATTACATCACTTCCGCATTCCTCTGTTACTCTCCGGTACAGAAACCGGAGAGAAGCTGATGAAGCAGATCTCTGCTTCATCAGCTTCTCTGGGGGTTCTAGGTGACATTAGGGGTCTTAAAGACCCCTGATGTCTCCATAAAGGGGACCTGTAACTGTAATTTGTTATCACATAGGAGACTTCTTAGCACCCTATGTGATAACAATAAAGTTAAGTGTTAAAAAAAAAGTTTTTAAAAAAAATTGGTCACAAAATAAATAAAACATTTTACACACACAAAACAAAACAAAACTCCCAAAAATGTTTAAAGTCCTACACCACCACATAGATGCGCAAAAATGTGTTATATTCGCCTACACGCAAAAACAACGATTGCTCCAATTATGCGGCATGTGTCACATATCGCCGCTAATGTCGCAGTGAGAGCAATAATTATAGGGCCATCAATCACTGATAACACTAAACTGATGAGCGCTAAAATCTTTTAAAGCGTCGCCTATGGCCAATTTTGCCTGTGGTGTTTTTTTGCGATTTCGCGGGCGCGCGCAATTTTAAGGCTTGACATGTTTGGTGTCTATTTACCCGACGTGACCACGCCTTTCATATTTTACCAAAAAAATGGGTAAAAATAATTGTTTCCTAAAATAATAAAGGGAAAACCATTTTTTTTGTTATATAGTAAAAAATGGTATAACATTTATTTCAGTACAGCGCTGCATGACGGAATAAATATCAGTCAAAGTACCGCAGCGCTGAATACTGAAAAATGGCCTGGACAGGAAGGGGGTCTAAACACCACTGTCAGCAAGTGGTTAAAATTCATTTTCGACCTGACTTTTTTTATATTTTGCTTTCAGCCCAAAAACTAAATGTCGGTGCACCTCTAGTAATACTAATAATAGTAATAATACTCTTTATTTTTTAACACTTTTTTACTTAGGTTTATTGACAGCATTAGGAGGTGACAGGTTCTCTTTATGAAGACTTCACGAGTCTATTGGACCTCTGATGTCTTCCCTGTGTCCAAAGCAGATGACCAAGCACAGGATTGTGTGTTCACCTGGCACGTGAGTTAGACTTATGACAACTCTGAAGGAGGAAGTGCTGAGAGCTCAGTGATTTCTGCTTCACAGCTCAAACAGCAGATCAGGGAATTGACTTGGTCTGCTCCCACTCACCATCTTGACAGCATCTGCTGTGGTCCTGGGCCCTTTGGAGGAGCGGGGGAGCCCAGGCTGAGAGTCACACATACCACCTGAGAGTCGCACTGACAACCTGAGAGTCGCACAGCCCCTTTGAGAGCCGCATAGCCCACCTGAGAGGTGCACAGCCCACCTGAGAGCCAAACAGCCCACCTGAGAGCCACACAGCCCACCTGGGAGTTGCACCGCCTACCTGAGAGTTGTATAGCCCACCTTAGAGTTGCATAGCCCACCTGAGAGTTGCATAGCCCACCTGAGAGTTGCATAGCCCACCTGAAAGTTGCATAGCCCACCTGAAAGTTGCATAGCCCACCTGAAAGTTGCATAGCCCACCTGAGAGTCGCATAGCCCACCTGAGAGTCGCATAGCCCACCTGAGAGTCGCATAGCCCACCTGAGAGTCCCACAGCCCACCTAAAGTTGCATAGCCCACCTGAAAGTTGCATAGCCCACCTGAGAGTCGCATAGCCCACCTGAGAGTCGCATAGCCCACCTGAGAGTCCCACAGCCCACCTGAGAGTCCCACAGCCCACCTAAGATATACAGAAAATGTTACTAGCCCACCTATGACTTGTTTCAAGAATCCATCTTCTTTATTGATGCAGACTGTCAAATAACAACGTTTCAGGGTCACCTTCATCAGGTTTTAATATGACAACAGCATCCATATCACCTTCATTTTAAATAACCCCTAAACCCTAAGTGCAAAATCACATAGAAAGCATGCTGTGCCACGGTTCCCCTCCCCCTGACATCATAGTGATGTCATATTCCCACCAGAAGGCATTTTCAAAACTGTTAACAACACTGGACATCAAGAGAAAGCAGCCTGGTTAAAGACAATGGTATAGTGCATCAAACCACACAATAATGCTTTTGCAATGTAATAAAGTGTTCAAATCTAGCACAAAAACTCTGCTCACGAGGCCATACCTGTCAAGACCACTCTCCTCCTGATCTCCTCACTTGCTGCTGTCATCATATCTCTGTTTCTAAAAGCCACACATGTGCAGTGTGAAGAACCCCGCAGCCTAGCAACCAGAGACGCTCTACACACAGGAGCCATGGTGCTGCTGGCGGGGAAACAGAGGATTTGACAGGCAGCCAGCATAAACAATGAGAAGGAGAGAGGAGGATGCATCAGGTTACAAAGAGACACTGTATGCAGATAAAATGATGGGAAAGACTGCGCCGAGAGAACAAAAATTAAAAAGAAATTAAACAGTTTGAGAATCAAGCTAAAAAACCAAACATATGATGCCTGTTATAACAAGAGGGACCCCAATCACTACAGTTAGTGTAAATATGATGTGGATACATATGAATGTATGTCTCATTTTGTAACATCTTGTTGTACATTTTTGTAACTACCTTTTTCTATGCACTGCCCATACAGGGATATTAAATTAAAAATTTAGTTTTTTGATTGCTCTAAAGAAATCTGAAGAGACTGTTGTGTGTCTGTTATATGTGTATAGTTGATTGTGTGTGTGTGTGTGTGTGTCAGTAGTGGAAGAAGTGGGTACGCCCAGGGCCGGATTTACTCCCCCTGCCGCCCCAAGGCCAGGTTAGCTACAAGGCCACCGCTGCCGCCTCGAGGCCGGGCCTCGGTGGCCTTGTGGGAAATCCGGGCCTGGGTACGCCAAGGTTCTAGCTTAAAGGATAGCTTGGGGAATCTTAGTGGGCATGAAGAAACCACTTAGGCTGTCACACAACCATTAGAGTACACTAGATTGTTTGCGAGATTTGCACCTGCCTGTGTGTGTCCAGCCAGGTTGACTTGGGTGAATTTCCCTCCAGTGGTGGCCAGCAGTAGTGCAGCAGACTGTGAGTGGAGGTTCTAACACGAGAGGTAATTGTACCTGGTTTAGTTAACCTGTATCTGCTAGTGAGAGCAGTGTCTGTGGTCTGCAAAGCCTGTGTGTCTGTCTGCTCGGGGACAGAGTCTAAGGACTAGAAGTGTCTGGGAAAAGATTTCCCACAAGCCTGTAAATTGTGGGTTGTGGCAGCTTAGATTAGTTCATTTGTGTGTGCGTGTTGTGTGTTACAGACGTACTGTCACGCCTGCGGACTAGGAGGCACTGCGGGGGGTTCTACCAATGATCCCCCAGTGCACTGGAAGAACTCAGAGTCTGCGCACCATGCAGCCCTTCCCACGTTCCTGCACCCCCTCCGGCCCTGCCCAGCCCACCATCCATGATACCATTGATCTCAAGGAAACATGATTGTTAACTGACTATACCATTATCTGCCCTCAGAGACAAAAGGGAGATCTTAATTGTAGGCATGGCATTTGACTTTAGCATACTAATGAAGTCAACAATGCAAAATCTTTTAATTATAGTGAATCCAGAGAAGATACCAGACGTAGACCTTAATTTACAATTCCATTCATATCTGGGTGAAATATCTTGTTGGCTAGTCATATTTCTTACATAATCCCTCTCCAATTTACAGATAATATTTTCTTATAATATTGTTAACTAAATATTTTTTCATTTGGGCCTTGGAATTTCTTGATGTGGTTTGACATTTGAGATAGTAACATTTAGTCCTTAACATGATGTCCAGGAAAGTAGATGAGAATAGTGAACAATAAAATTTGACATGTGCTTTCCAAAGGCATGTGACTTCAAGGTAATGTAAGTAATGGTTAGAAGGAAAGTCATATTCCATCCTCAAATCCTGGAGACTGTATGTCTGGGGGTGGAACACCTGACAATAATTTTAAATTATAGGATTCCCATATTTTGAAGGCAGCATAGTTTCCTCTCTGAGGGATCATAGGATTATCCATAAATTTTGAGTTTTTCTCTAAATGGAGGGGTAGACCACCTCTTGATTTCTCTCTAAGCAGCAAATGTGTCTCTGAAAAGTACATTATTCTGGATTGATTGCGATAGAAAGTTCAGTTTGGAGTGGAAGATATTTAGTAGACAACAAGATGCAACCAAGGTTGATTGATATTAAAAATTAGAGTATAAAAATACCTCTAATAACTAGTCAAACATACTGTATGTCTTAGCAGACAGGTGTCGGACGTACCAGCGAACTAGTAGCGTGGTAAGGAACCCACAGGCAGGAAGCGGATGATAAGTCCAGAAATGAAGTACAATTTTGGGGCAATCCAAGAGAGTAGTCAAAGTCCAGTCCGGGTCGAGGCAGGCAGCGATGGTTCAGAGGCGATAGACAGTCCAAGGGTTCAGTAATCAGGAAGTACAACGAAGGGGACAACAGGATCAAACAGGGAGGCTAGGTGTTCACCATGAGGTGGAATAACTCAGCAATAAGCCAGAGCTCAGGCCAGGTCTTTATAGCCAGGGGAGGTAAGACCACCCCCTGGTCACCGAGGCAACCAGGAGGCTTCCCTCCCCGGGAACCAATGGCAGGCGAGAGAGATGGAAGGTGTGTGCTGGGAACCTCCTCCCGCAAGTCCCACACCTGCATGCGCACCCTCAGCCCGGGCATCGGGAGTTCTACCAGGCTGGAGGGGACCCCATGCCCTGCGCCGTGCCCATGGTCCCCGAGCAGAGGTAACACCACCTGCTTCCTGACAACAGGCCAATCTACAATCAAACTACAATCTCAATACAAATTAGAAAACTAAACGTGAGACTGTAGTCCATCACGGGATCGGTGGCTACTTTATAACACTAACAAGGACCATGGGGAACAAAAGTAGCCACCCTCCAGAAGGAAGGACAGTGTCAGCACCAATGCAGAGATGATTTGAGATATTTGAATGCATTTTTAAGATTCAATTAATTAGTTTAGTGTCACTTTAAATGCCTAATATAAGGGCTGAGCAATGTTGAATCAAAAGGAGTGAAAGGGGACAGCCCTGATGCATGCCATTTTATAGGGCAAATGAAGGTGATATTACTCCTGGTGTAAGTTTTCCAGTGTAGCCCCTATATAGATGCATATACGGTATGTGCTACTGTAGAGAACTGTGTGTCTGACTGCAAACAGTTAACTTGCCTCTGTGTGTCATATGAGGCGGAGATGTATGTGGATTGCAGTGCAGAGCTGAGACTGGAACATTGCTAATGGAGCTCTTTGGAATTGCAACTCCCAGGATGCTGTGCAAGAGGAAGGAGGGGGGCTATGAACTGCAGCTACTGAGCGCGCCCAGTCTGACACAGGGATCTAAAGAGTACAGGTCTGTGGGGCACAGTGTGAATTAAAGGAGAACTATAAGGTGAGTGCTTTTCACTCACCTCATAGTTCTAGCCGACCTGTGACAATGAGACTGTCACAGGAAGGCTCAGTAGATAG
>NW_017307091.1:58809-61348 GCF_000935625.1 Nanorana parkeri
CTGCGGCGTCTCAGTATACCGCGAGCGACAGCTCGCGGTATACTGAGTCTAGGGTGACGGGAGGACGCTAGTTTGTGTCCTCCCGTTACCCTAAGGAGAACTATGGGGAAAAGCCTTAACCCCATAGTTCTCCTTTTTAAGGCTGCATGTATCAGAGCTGTGTGGTCACCGCTGACAGTTTGGGACACACAGGCTCTGTACAGCAGTACTCTGAAACACTGATGTTCTTTTGCTGGAACAGGGAGAATGCGCTTGAGTGCCCGAACTGAGGCCTAGTGACGTGGCAGCAGCGGGGATATTGCGGCCTTGCCACACGGCCGATCCAGCCACCGGAGTAATCCAGCCTGCCCAGCTGAGTGAGTGGAGCCGAGCAGAGCAGACGGAGATTGTTGCCCGGTACCCTAGATAGGGTTGCCACCTTTTCTTCAAGCCAAACCCGAACACTTTAGCACCTCGCGGCAATTTTTTGGTAAAGTATACACTATGCACATATTTTGTAATTAAAATCGATTCTGGATTAAGACCATGTTCCTGAGACTTGATAAAATCCCAAATGAGAAGTGGACAGTTCTCTTCTCCCTTGTTAATAAAGTACATCTTCACAGCAGGCCAATTCTTCAACAACCGATCCAAAGCCGTGAATAACGATAGCCATCGTGTTGGTACATGGCGTAAAAGTTTTTGATATTCCCATATCAAGAAATTCAAAGCATGACTTTAGTTCTTTGACATGCATAGCACTGCAGGAGAACTCATTGTAAACCTTAATTATGAAGGCTTCCACATCTAGCGTCAACCTTTTGCATCCATGTTTTGCAGTATTATGCAACAGATGGCAGTTGCATCCTGCAGCCAAAAGGTAAGAATTTTCTGACCTTAGGTTGGTATACACGGAGTGATGGATACCATAGTTCACAGATGCATTGTCTGCACCATAAGAAATAACTTGTTTGAGATCAAGCTGAAATGAGCTCAGAACCTGACGTATATGAGCAGACATTGCATCAGATGTTTCATCAGCATCCTCATAAAAATCCAGCACTCTTTTCTGAACTCCCTTATCCGTTGTGAAATAGGTCACTGAAAGTGGAAAATATTTGGAGTTGCCTTTGTTTGAAGCATCAAGCGAAATTGAAAAAGGTTTTCCACCTTGAATCTGCTTTACTACGGATTCAACTGAAGAAGAGGCTAAAACATTTTGGACAATTGCTTCACATTTTGTTCTTCCACAATGCATTTTCCTGGCAATCTGAGAGTCTGGAAAAACTTTAGAATAAAGTTTATTCCCACAGTCCTAAAAAAGAAGTAAAAAAATATATAGTAATAAAAAGCAAGTATATGCTATAGTGTAATCTAAAGATTATGTATGGATTTTAATATCTCTGTATTCTGAGTGAACACCTCATAATGTATTGCTAATATTTTACTATTACAAGGGGACTAAAATTGTTTTTCTTTTCTTTTTATCAAATACCATACATAATCAGTAAAAAATACATTAGCTATACTATTAGAATAATGGAAATTATGTGAAGTAAACTAAATTACTACTACTAGGAAAAGGTTGAATTATAACAATAATAAAATAACTCACCTGAGACAAATATCTATAATGATGTGTAACCCCATGATAGATTAGGCTGATTTCATCAGCAAGGACTTTGTCTTCTTCATCTGTGTTGACTTTGACAAAAAACTTTTGCAGAGTATCTGATTTTTTCTGAGCACGGATAGCTTGCTTGTGACGGTCTGAATTTTGGTGAGCTTTAACAGCTTTAAGGCCATCATATGTCACCTTGAATGTAATGCGACACACACGGCATCTTCCCAATGTATTATCACCTTGTTCCTTTACAAGCCATGTTTTAAAGTCAGCATTTTCAAGCCACTCATCCCGAAACTTGCAAAGCCGCCTAGCTTTTTTACTAGTACAGGGCTGTTGCTCATCCTCTGAAGACATAATATGATTACTGTTGATAAAATACATTACATTTTAAATGTTGTATTATAACTTGGAGTGTATGTCGGAACCATTTACCATCTGCCAGATTTGTAGAATCCACTTGAGCCAGCGTAGCCAAGTGGGATGCGGGTTTATTATTATTAGAATATATATATCTATATACACATACACTATATTACCAAAAGTATTGGGACACCGGACTTTACATGCACATGAACTTTAATGACATCCCAGTCTTAGTCCGTAGGGTTCAGTATTGGGTTGGCTCCGCCCTTTGCCGCTATAACAGCTCCGCCTCTTCTCGGAGAAGGCGTCCGCAAGCTTTAGTAGTGTGCCTATGGGAATGTTGGACCATTTGTGGGGTCAGGTACTGATGTTGGACGAGAAGGCCGGGCCAGTCTACGCTCTAATTCATCCCAAAGGTGTTCTTTTGGGTTGAGGTCAGGACTCTGTGCGGCCAGTCACGTTCCTCCACCCCAAACTCCCCCATCCGTGCCTTTATGAACCTTGCTTTGTGCACTGGAGCGCAGTCATATTGGCACAGGAAGGGGCCATCCCCAAACTCCTCCCACAAAG
>NW_017307091.1:66932-72517 GCF_000935625.1 Nanorana parkeri
GCTCCTCCCACCGGACCAGCGCTGACTCATCACTGCTCTCCTGCACCGAAGGTTAGTGAAAAAAAACAACATTTTTTAAAAAAACTACACAGAGCAGGCCCAGTGGCAACAAGTGAAGCAGGCTTCCTAGCCAATCAGGAAGCCAGGAGGAGGATAATAACCCACCTCCCGGCTTCCTGATTGGAAAGGAAGTTGGCTGTATGCTCCCTTGGCGCTGCCGGTCAGAGGGACATCTCCCTCCAGTGACACCTTATCGCCCGCCGCCGACACCTCATCGCTGGCTGCCGCTGACTGACATCTCATCGCCGGCCGCTCACCGCTCGCCGCCGCTCACCGCCAGCTGTCAGGTGAGCAAGCAATCCCGTGCCCGGGTCTGCGAAAGGCGTGTACCCGGGCACAGGATTACAAACCCGGACTGTCCGGGTCATTCCCGTACGGGTGGCAACCCTAACCCTAGACGAGCTGAGACGTGCTGCAGGAGGCCCTGGTGGACTGCGCTCCTTTCACAGATGTCGGTCTGAAGAAAGAGGGACGTTCACCTTCTGCAGACAACCCTCCACCTTTCCAAAGTGACACTGGGAGTAGTGAGAGGCCTTTGACCATTGAGACAAATGTACTTTTCCACATTTGCTATACAACATGGGCCCCAATGTTGGCTAGCCTAGGACAGTACTACTGGCCAGTAGTTTAGAGTGGGGTAGATACTATTAAGTAGAGATATTAGCGTTGATTGCATCTAACTTAAGATTGATAGCTGGGATATTCTGACATTGCAGGCTTCCGTGTATGCAATAGATAGCCGCGGCTGCCGGGTGTCAGATTGCCTGAGCCTGTTATTAATTGTGTTTTATGTGATTTATGAGCCATTACGTACCCTATATTATGACTTTTGCATTTCTAATCATTAAACTGTTATAAAACCCCTTTAAAGGTGTGTTGGTGTGCTGTGGATCCACAATTGGGGTGGTACATTGGTGCAGGGGGAAAGAAAGACCCGGTATAATCAGCGGCTCCTACAGGGGTAGTGCTACATTTGGGGGCTCGTCCGGGATAATTTTCTGACCGCCCTTAACCTGACAATGACCGCGCCAAAGAGCAAAATTAGTAACATGGATCCAGACACAGCCACCAGGTGGTGTCAGGAACAAAATGGTCAACTCGGGCTGAGTATAGTCATAGACATCCCTGATGACAGTTGGGCAGAAGAACAGATCTGCCAAGCAGTAGCAGCAATAGCACCTGACCAGAAAGTGTTTGTGAAAGATATGAAGAGGGATCAAGAAAATCCCCACACCTATGCACTGTTAGAATGGGAGAAGGGAATTCCTGATTGCTTCCAAGGAGATAGCGTTCAGTTAACCGCTGAAACTAGAGCACAAACCCTCTCCCTGAACGCCACAACAAGCAATTCAGAGAGACCAAGCCAAGCAATATCAGACGCAGGTAAAGTAACTACCACCCCTATGTTGGTCCCAAGCCGTTTACCAGTTTCTTTTTTCATGGACATAAGAACACTGGCAGAGAATTCTGTGAAAAGCTCATCACTGCCCGTCTACCATAAATACAGAAAGCTACAACTCTACTCAGGGGAGATACCTGTCCCCTCTGGAGAAGAAGATTTTGATACCTGGATAGCTCAAACTTCTCAAGCACTAGGGGAGTGGGATATCCCTGAGGCACAGAAGAGACAGAGAATAACGGAGAGTAAGGGGACCTGCTGCTGAAGTCATCCATAACCTAAAGCTAGGAAAACAAGACTGCACAGCTCTAGATTTTATTGAAGCCCTGCATGCTGTGTTCGGCAGGGTGGACAAGCTTTCAGACCTGATATATAAGTTTGAACATACATACCAGCACAGAGAAGGGAAACTGTCTGATTATGTTAGAGTGGACAAGATACTTCATCAGATCCTACAAAAGAAGGGAATTGAACCACAGACTGCTGACAAGATTCGACTGGACCAAATACTACATGAAGCCTGGCCAAATCATCCTGTTGTATGGACGCTGCGCTTAAAGGGTTCTAGAGAAGTACCTACTTACCCAGACTTTTAGAGGAAAATCAGAGCATGGGCATTACTGAGAAAACTGCTCAACAGAAGGAAAGTGCCTATGTGCACCTTCTGCAATCAAGAGAGTATTGTTTGGATGAAGGTGGCTCCGAGTTCACAGATGAGTCAGAAACCAGTTTAAGAGAACAGGATATAATGCCGGTTCTACCCGATACCACTATTCGAGATGAAATCACTCAGTTGATGCAGAGCCAGCGTGAGTTACATGAGACCATCCTGGGAATGCAGAATATCCAGGAGGAACTATATCAAATAATCCTGACACTGACCGAAAGCCAGGGTGACTCGCAGAAGTCTCGTACAGATATGCAGTCAACAAGTGCAGCTTTAACACCCGAGTGGAGAGAAAGAGGCATTCCACCTTTATCAGACAGGTGTTATCGTTGTGAAGAAATTGGGCATCTTCAAGCCCAGTGTCCAAGAAAGAAGTCTCCTTCAACTATTACAAAGGAAACTTTAGGAGAACTATGGCCTGTGGAGCCGGGAGGAGAACTCCATAGGGCCCTGGTGAAGGAGCCAACCATGTGCCCAACTATTCCAGCTCGCTCCAACCTACAAAAAAAGAATAAAAGGCAACAGAGGCCTAGGTCTCTAGTCAAGGCCTCGCCTGCCCCAACTAGGAGACCTCTTCCTTTGGTGGCTGGTTCCTTATCACGGGGGAGGAATGCATACTCTGTACCTCGACATCCAGTGAGGGACCATACACTACCGCTACAAAGTGAGAGAAGAGTGAAAATACAAAGTAATCAGGCCATACCACCACAAAAAAAAGAGGGGCTACCCTGAAGAATTAGTTGGCCCTGCTCCAGGTGGAAGGGATCTTTGCAAATGCGCTATTGGATTCTGGGGCCCAGGTTACCCTGATCTATCAAGATTTTTATGAGAAGCACCTGAAGCACCTTCCTCTCACAAAGATAGAAGGCCTTGAGATTTGGGGGTGTCGGAGATACACAACTCAAGTATGCAGGGTATCTTCAAGTGAACTTGGAGTTTAGTCCCACTATAGCTGGACAAGCAGGAGCGTTTGACACCTTGGCTATTGTGGGACCCCGATCTCCAGGTTCCAACCGGTATTCCATCATCGTGATGACCAATACTGGATTGGTGAGACGACTTCTTACCCCCGTCATGGCTGAAGCAGACTCTCAAGTTGAGAAGATGCATCCTGCACTGCGACCTGTGTACCTACAGATGATCCAAGAACAGAGAGGCCCAATAGAGGTTGGCCGTCTGTGGAAATTGGAAGGTGCGGGAAAAGTTTTGCAGCCTGGAGAGGAGGCCTGTCTGAAAGCGACGGTCAGATTCAATTGGTCCCAGCCAGGACCTTATGTGATGCTAGAAGCCTACCCTGAGGATATCAAGAACTCTGGAATAGAGGTGATTCCCAAACTGATCTCCACAAAAGCATTACACAAAGCTAAAGGGAGAGTGTTAATGAATGTGTGCAATGTCTCAGAATTCCGTGTGACCCTGAGAGCAAAGATGCCAATCGGACAGGTGGTTTCGGTCACACCCCTCTCACCCATTGATTCAGTGGGGGGATTGAGGAATGAAATTCCAGCCGAACAGTTCTTTCCCAAAGATGCTCCTGTCTCATCTGAATGGAAGAAACGGTTACAGTCTCAGCTTCTTAGATGGCGAGAATTGTTCTCCAAAGATGAGTTCGATGTGGGGTGTGCCAGAAGTACCCGACATAGTATCTGGCTACAAGAGGACAAACCATTTTGAGAACGATTACGACATTTCCCATTGGGAGATTTGGATGACTTGAGAGAGCAACTGGCTGAGTTACAGAGAACTGGAATAATACAAGAGTCCAGGAGCCCTTATGCCTCTCCCATTGTGGTAGTTCGCAAGAAGAATAGTTCTCTTCGCCTGTGTATCGACTACGGCACACTCAACAGAAGAACCACACCAGATCAATACACCACCCCTCGAATAGAGGATGCATTGCAATGTTTGTCTGGAGCTAAGTGGTTCAGTATGCTGGATTTGAGAAGTGGTTATACCAGATTCCCATGCACCCGGAAGATAAAGAGAAAACTGCATTTGTCTGTCCATCAGGGTTCTTCGAGTTTAATAGAATGCCTCAAGGTCTAACAGGAGCTCCTGCAACCTTTCAGCGGTTAATGGAGAAGACTGTAGGTGACATGAATCTAATAGAAGTACTCGTGTACCTAGATGACCTAATAGTTTTTGGAAAGACCCTAGAGGAGGATGAGCAACGTTTGGAAAAGGTACTTAACCGCCTCACGAAGAAGGACTAAAGCTCTCTCTTGAGAAATGCCAGTTTTGCTTACCCTCGGTCACCTATCTAGGGCATGTGGTCACTGTAAATGGGGTAGCCACTGATCCTAAGAAACTGGAAGCAGTAGCAACCTGGCCAAGGCCTCGAACTGTTACCGAACTCAGATCCTTTCTATGATTCTGTTCTTACTACCGAAATTCGTAGAGGGGTTTGCCAAGATAGCTAAACCCTTGAATGAGGTGCTGAAGACAGACGGAGGAGAGGGTGACTCTGAGTGCTCTGAGCCTAAAGTGAAGACTCAAGGACCCAGAAAGTCTAAGGAGTCCATTGTGGCAGAGTGGACTGCGCAGTGTGAAAACGCTTTCTTGAAATTGAAGAAGAGTCTCACCAAAGCCCCTGTGCTGGCTTATGCTGACGTTTCTAAACCCTATGAATTACATGTTGACGCCAGTAGAGAAGGTTTGGGAGGAGTACACAGTGGATTGTTATGCCCTGTGGCCTATGTGAGTCGAAGTCTGACTCCTTCTGAGAAAAATTATCCCACCCATAAACTGGAGGTCCTTGCCTTTGAAGTGGGCAGTGGTAGACAAGTTGAAAGACTACCTGTATGGGGCACGATTTGTAGTCAAGACTGACAATAATCCGTTGACGTACCTTCTGACTACTTACAAATTGGATGCCACTGGACATCGGTGGCTAGCTGCTCTGTCTGGATTTCAGTTCAGTCTGAAATATCGACCAGGGGCCGGGAATAGGGATGCTGATGCTCTATCTCGAAGGCCTTACGATTCTGACTCAAGAGGAGAGTGGGCTCATCTGACCCCAGGGGGGTTCAGGCGTTGTGTCAAGGAGTTGAACACCAAAAACGAGGAGCCATTGGGGCAGAAGCGATTGGTATGATGGCTGCTGGTATTCCTAAAGTACCGTATATACTCGAGTATAAGCCGTCCCGAATATAAGCCGAGGTACCTAATTTTACCACAAAAAACTGGGAAAAAGTATTGACTCGAATATAAGCCGAGGGTGGGAAATGAGGCAGCTACTGGTAGATAGATACCAATAAAATTACATTAATATTTATTTAAAAGAAAAATAACCTAGCTCTGTAAGTGGAAAAGGGGGTACAGGGCTACATATCATGTACTACGGATCATTTAACCCATTCATATTAGCAGAGGATAATTGTAAATCTATTGTTCAGTGCATTCTATATGTAGTATATAGTACATGTACATATAGAGTGCCTGCAACAATACATTTACAAT
>NW_017307091.1:73079-124787 GCF_000935625.1 Nanorana parkeri
CGCTGACTCGAGTATAAGCCGAGGGGGGCACTTTTCAGCCAAAAAAATGGGCTGAAAATCTCGGCTTATACTCGAGTATATACGGTATATTGCAACCCTGTTCAATTGAGAAGTCCAGAGCTCCCCACTTTCAGTCAGAAGGAACTGAAAGAGCAAGCCAAAGACCCTCTGATTGCACTGACTCTAAAGGCATTGCGAAGTAAAAATAGCGAGTTACTATGGACCAGTTCTCCTAAGGAGGCTAAGCTGATTCACAAGTAATGGGGCAAATTGTGCCTTCAGGATGGAATGGTCTACTGAAGGGGCCCCTCTGATGGTGTGGAAGAACGCCTACAACTGTTCCTCCCTGAGCTGCCTAGAAGAAGTTTATTGAAGGCACTGCATGACGAGCACGATCATCTGGGATCTGATAGGACCTTTAAATTAATTTGAGATCGATTCTATTGGCCTTACATGAGGAGTGAAACAGAGAGCTATTGCCACCACTGTTTACGTTGCATTCCGAGAAAGACTTTACCCAACAGAACTGCTCCAATGAGCCACCTTCAAAGTCAAGGTCCCATGGACTTAGTGTGCATTGAAGGATACTGATGGCTTAGGAGCCATAGGCTCCTTCTGCCATCAATCTGTTGGTCATAGAGGAAGGGCGTGGGGAAGAGCATGGATGCACACAGTCAATGCGGGCACGAGCATGCAGGGGTGTCCCCATTAGCCAATGGAGGCCCCCGTGCAGGGGGCAGGGGTAGAGCGCTGTGAGGACCCACTTGAGAACGAGAAATTTAAAACTTTTGAAGGAAAACAACAGCCTCAGGCAAATGTGGGCTTCCTCATAGCAAATATTTAAAAAAAGGAAGGTTTAATATCGAAAAACCAAATGATCCCCTAAGCGAAGAAATCCCTAAATGGAGCTGGTCTAGTAAACAGGTTACACATATATGGTATTATATAAATGACAATATTTAATGGTAACAAAATAACAAGTAAGATCACCTATAACAAGACATTTAAAAACAATTAAAATGACTTCCCTTGGATTACCCAAATATAACAGTATGGGTGATAATCTGCAAACCACCTAAGTGGCAGATAGTCACTGATGCAAGCACAATGGCATATTTCAAAGGTGGATACTAAGTATCGGAGCTTACTCACATCGTGTGTGGTTCAGAATGGGGAACAGTCCTGGTTGGATCCCGTGATGATGTGTAAATGAAAATTCTCAATGGAGCATAACTGTGTGTAGCAATTCAATTCCAGAGACTATGGTTCCTTTGTAAATCCAGAGACTCTATGGGTGTCTCTCCCCCAGCTGGCTGGAACTCACACTAGCCCGCGGGATTCAATTTTCAATCTTGAAGAAAACATCCGGAGATTGTTTCAGCATGTGCGGCCGCACAGTAAGATGGAATGCGATGGAATCCCCACGGCGGTGTGCCCGAGGTGCGGTAAATCAGAAAGCTGTAAAAAATCAAGTGGCAACAGCCCGCTCGCTTTCCTCGGTCTCAGCTCAAATTGTACAGGCTTTGCTGTTGCTGTAACCTGACAGTGTCCAGACCGTCTTAGTTCCGTCCCTTTGATTGGAAAACAGTATGATTTTCACTCTCACCCGGCCACGTATAGAAAGTAAAGAGTCAGCTGCGGGTATCCTGGGAAGCTTTAGCACACATTACCCTGATGCGTTTCCCCCCAATCAGATGGGGCTTCCTCAGAGGGGCGTGTAATTGGTGTCTTGTAAAGGTGTGTTAAATAGCTCACTAATGAGAGCCAATTTGGATCCAGATTTCGCACAATCATATCCAAGCCCATGATCCAAAGCTATTCATTATTTCAAAGAAGATTCAGTATAACGGCACCTGTGAGGCCATAAATATATTCCCCAGGTCCACCACCCTCCCTTACACATATATATATAAATAACCTGACATATAAAGTGAATAATAATCTCCGTCATGTCTACCCGTACAATACTAAAATCCGCCCAATGGGAAACATGCTGGAAAGTATTTCATAAAGGGGCACTCCTAATCGGAGATCGCCCTAGACGAAAGATAATAACAAGTTTACTTGATTATAATCAAATATTGCCCAATAGGATCCGGGACATGCTGGATCATTTATAGACCGTGAAATGAGGAGTCAATTCGTGAATTTAATCAGATGTAATATTGTGGCCTTCATCAACATTGCGGTTTAAAGATTCTATAAAACTGTGTATATATATATATCCCTGTAGAATATTAACTAGAGTAAATCCAAAAATGGATCCTCATACAATAGATATTTACTGAAGTGAATCTATAAAACTGACACTCCCATGATAGATAACCTAAGTCCACGAAGAAGAATATTGTCCAATATGAACCAGCATGATCCGGAACCTAAAGAGTCCTCTACATAATTTGGTCAGGCTATGTATATTTGGTGGTTTTAACTGATGTTCTAGACTCTGAGGTAATGAACATATAAAGAAATACAGTGTATATAAATTCTACATATAGAACAGGAAGCATTATGTTTGACGTACCACTTGATTTTAGAGATAGCAACTAAAGTTGATCATATCATTAAGCCCTGGCGCCTCATGAGATTCCGTCTGGTGGATCCACCTACACTCCCTTTGTAGAAGAGATTTGTCCCAATCCCCCCCCACGTCTGGGTTGGTGGACCCTATCCAGTGCAAAGAAGCGAAGTCTGTCGATTTGTCCGTTGTGTATATTTACAAAATGCCTCACTATAGGCGACCTCAGATCTCTGGCCGATATGTCAGTCAGGTGATCCGAGATTCTATTCTTAAACATTCGTTTTGTTTTTCCAACATAAAACATGTCACACTTACATAACATCAGGTAAATGACACCCTTTGTTTCGCAATTAACAAACTGATGAGCCTTGAAACGCTTTCCCCGAGGGGTAGTTATCTCTGCTCCAGTCTGGACAAATCGACAGAATTTGCATCTCTGACACTGGAAGGTGCCTTGATATTTACAGCAGGTGCCATTTCTTTTGACAAAATCACTGCTCGTCAGTTTATCCTTTAAGGAGGGGCAACGTCGGTAAGTGATAGTAGGCCTAGTGCCCAAAAACTTCGAGATTCTAGAGTCTCTAGTCAGGCAATGCCAATGTTTTTGAAAGATTTTTGATATTTCTTTATGCTGATTATTATAAGTCAAAATTAATCTCACAAGGGGGTCCTCTTTGTCTTTTTTGTTGGATTTCGATTTAGATGTATTCGTATTCATATTTTTAGGCATTTTTGGTCCAGCTTTCACTCGCTGGTAAGATTTTTTGAGTATTTTGTTGGAATAACCTCTTGCCCGTAGCCTAATCCTTAAATAATGAGCCTCCCTTTCGAAGTCAGCATCAATGGTGCAATTCCTCCTGACTCTCAAGTACTGACCGTACGGGATACTATTTTTCAGGCATTTGGGATGGGCACTACTTGCTTCAAGAATGGCATTCCCAGCCGTATCCTTCCTGTATAGACTGGTGTACAGGACCCCCCCGGTGTCCTTACACACCAGAATGTCCAGGAAAGGTAACCTACTACAATCAAATGTTAGGGTGAATCGCAGATTATAGTCGTTAAAATTAAGGATGTCGACAAAGTCTCTCAAGAGGTCATCTCCCCCCGTCCATAAGATCAGGATATCATCTATGTACCTGTGCCAAGACAGAACATGGCACAGGTACATAGATAAGTCCTCCCTGGCCCACAATTCCTGCTCCCAACCGCCCAGATATAAATTGGCGTAGGAGGGTGCACATTTGGACCCCATTGCAGTGCCCTGCGTCTGTAAATAATACTGGTTATTGAAAAGAAACGCATTGTGAGTCAAAACAAATTCCAAAAGTCGCAACAAAAAGGCATTATGCATACTTTCAGTTGTTCCCAAGGTAGCCAAAAACCTTTCGGTCATTTTTAGCCCCTTAGAGTGTGGGATGGACAAATATAGGGCCTCAACATCTAGACCTACCAAAAGGGTGCCAGGGGGAACTTCTAAATCCTGAATAAATGTGGGGTATCCCTAACATATGAGGCCAGGGACTCGACATGTGGTTTGAGGAAATGGTCTATGTATGAGCTCACATTCTCAGTCAGTGACCCACACCCGGAGACTATGGGCCTCCCGGGGGGGTTTTCTAACGATTTGTGGATCTTAGGGAGGGCATAGAGAACCTGAGTTCTGGGAAAGGGCACCTTTAGAAAATCCAAAGTGCCCTTATCTATAAGACTCATGTCAAAGGCCTCCTCCAATATTTTTTCCAGATTAAGTTGGAAAGATCCAATAGTAGATGCTTCTATGGATCGATACCAGGTTTTGTTGTCTAAAATCCTCATGACCATCTCTGTGTATTGTTCATTGGTCATAATCACTACGTTTCCGCCCTTGTCCGCCTGTTTTTAATATCGCTTTAATATCGCTTTAATCTTCCTGACCAGCTGACCATACTGTTTTCAAGGTGTTGATTGTACACAATGGAACAGCTGTAGGGAATGTTGTCAATAGAAACCTATTTAGTTAACTTCAAAGGGGTAATCAGGCCAGCCAATCAGAAATCCTTCTAGTGTTAGTGAATAGCACTGAACTGTATATGAATGGAGCGCTTGAAAGTGTCTGGGGGGGAATTAGAGACATGGAGAAACACACATAGGTGCATATATAGAGAGGAGATATATGCTGGGTGGTCAGTGTGTGTCCCTATGGAGCCTTTGTCATATGAGGTCTAGATATTTTATTTTTATTGTTACTCTGTCAGACTTTTTCTGTTCATCTGTCCCTGGATCCATTAAACGCTACTCTCTGGAAAAGAACTAAAGTTGCCTGGATGTTTCCTGAAGATCCAATTATCACAATGCACATAAATATAAATGATATATACACTCCCCTTTAATTACTACAGTAAGATGAACGCCGGGGTGACAATTAGAACCAATCAGCAGAACAGCTGTCTACGTCAGTTTATGTTTGACAAGTGGGCCTTTAAACTCTTCATGACTGGAGGTATTATGGATATAAGGAATTAAATTCCTCCCCATCCTCTCCTGGGTGTATTAGTTCATCTGTGATGATTCATTCTCCTCTTGAGTTGGGTTTCTCATTTCTAAATCTCCTCCAAAATGTCCTGTCCTGGCTCCATTTACTGCTGTGTTGGGGCTTATTCCTTGGCTTCACCTTGTATAAACCTTCAGTCCTGGTCGGGCGGATTCCAGGTTATTGAGCTCTGTTTCAGCTTCATTTGACAAGCGATTGTCCCTGATCCTAGAAGAGAGGATTTAAATGGTCAGCAGATCACTCTCACACAGTTTCATTTATTCTCTGCGGTGCTTTCATGAGGGATATGTATGATGGTGATGATTAATATTAGTATTGTTATCACCATCTAGTCATTTCTATCAGGGTGTATGTTATACTTTATAATACACCAAAACCTGCACAGATTGATGGACGGAGACACAGAATGACAGGAACTGATACAGAATGTGATGGACGGACACTGATGGACGTAGACTGGGAGAATAAACACACATACATGGACAGACAGACACACCTGGGGGATTCTGGGTAAAATAAAGTTGCATTGTTATAACACTGATCACAGCTATGAACACTCACCGAGTACACTGCAAACTGAGAAACTGAGGCCGGAGTGTTGTCAATGAAGAGCCCCATGATTGGAATGAATAAGTCACATGACAAAACTGTGGAGGGAACCAGGAAGCAGTGTGTAGAATGAATGGGATCACACATTCCTAGTATGGATGTTCTCATTGCAAAAGCTGTGCAGCGTGGGGCAGAACTGCACAGTGAAGATTGTGGTAATTGAGAGAAAGGTCAGTATGTTACCAAGCAGGATGCAGTCAGGGTGGCGGGGGGATTAATTAACCACTTCAGGTGGGTTCACGTATATGTACATCTTATCTACAAACACTCCGCAATCGCTGATCACTGACTGCTTGTACATTGCTCTCCATCCTGACACGCTGTCACAGGAGGCTGATTGAGCAGTGTAGGGAGGAGAGCTCAGCCTCCTGTGACAGCGCGGGCTGTCTCCGCCCACACACCGCTCTGTCAGACTGTGATAGGAGGCTGAGCGGTGTGGGAGGAGAGACGCCGGCCGCTCACAGCGCTCTCGTCCTGCAGAGCTCGGCCGCCTGTCACTTTTTCTCCTCCGCGCTGGGACACAGAGCAGCGCCCAGCGGGGAGGAAAGAAAGCAGGGATGCGCCGATGTATCAGCAGGAAAATGGCACTTTCGGCATTATGCCAAAAGTGCCATTTTTGGCCGATATATATCGGTGCATGCCTAGATTGCAGCTCTTACTGTCACTCTGACAGCTGGTATAGATCGGGAAATCCCCATGTATACCGGCTTTTTTTTTTTTACTTTCAGCAATAGAAACATAATTTTTCTATTCCTGAAAGAATGTTGCAGTTTTCTGATCGTTGTTGGAACGATCAGAAAACCTTTAGTGACAACTGATCCTTAAATGCTGCAGGATCAGTGTCACTAAGGTTATTATTGGCTGTTCTGAAGTTTGAAGCAGCCTAATAATAGCCAAAAATGAATTGATTAATTTATCAAGCAGTAATAATGAGATTAATTCACAATGACTGCTTGATATAATTAAAACAATAAAATAAAAATGTAAAAACTTTTTCAAAAATAGTGAAAAGTGTAAAAAAATAAAGTGTAAAAAAACAAAATGTAACAAATAAAAATTATATATTTAAATATATTTTTATACTATCATTTATATAAAAATGAACCCCTTACAATGAAAATCTGCAGCTGAGATGCGGATTTGTTTTTTCACCCTGGGGGGTAAAACATTTTTTTAACCCACTCATGACAGTGATGTTCAAAGTATGTCGCTGTCACGAAGTGTGACACTTAGTGACGGTGACATTGTATGCCAGGTGACCACTTTTAGCTTTTAGAAAAAAAAGATTAAAATGTTAGGTTTTAGTTTTAGGCCGAGTAGTACAGAAACATTTCTAATATCCTAGGGATGTGAGGTCTTTCCAAATAAAGAACAAATAAATGAATGTATTTATTGCATTTTTTTTAGCTGTGCTGTTTTTGTAAAAAATACTACAAATCAAAACTGGGGGAAAAAAGTGTTTTCTTTATGTTTTTTCCTCTTTTTTTAAAAATATTTTATTTGTCCTAAGTGAGGTACACATACTGTATGTGATATAAATATATAGCCCTATCTGTGCTCTAAAAAAACAATATATAATATGTGTGGGTGCACTTTGTAAGAAAGTATATGACTGACGTGTAAGAATCACACAGCAAAAATTTCAAAAGTGCGTCAGCCATTAACGAACAGAAACTAAAAACAAGCTCAGTCATGAAGGGGTTAAAGGGAAACCGCTAACATTACAGTGGTGCTTTAAGGGCCGGTGCACACCTAGGTAATTTGTCGCAAAACACAGATTCGCATTGAAGTCAATGGAGGCTGTTCACACCTTTTGCGGTTTGTCGCGCGATCAAAATCGTCACGCGAAAAGGTGAGGGAGCTATTTTCGGGCGCTTGTCGCGCGATTTGCATCCCATAGACATCTCTATGCATTGAAAACCGCTCGGTTTACAATGAAAAGTCACGCGATTGAAAATGCGCAAAAACAGCTCAGCATCTCAATCGCTTAGGTGTGAACCTAGCCTTAAGGATATCTATATCCATAAACAACATTTTTATGTATTGCAGCTTACCTGTCCTTAGTGTGAGTGCATTTGTTTTGGCTATTTCGTAAAAGAAAAATTTTAGCAACTTCAGAAAATGTCTGAAATTAAGTGTCCTTGTAGGTTTCTGTAAGCAAGCAAACACTGCTCCTCCAAAGATACGGTACGGTGGGTGAGTGTTGTCACCCTAGGATAGGAAGTGTGTTAACGGCAGGATCACCAGGTCATAATAACATGGAACAAAACTGAGAAAGGAAATTAATTCAGCTACCACATCTAAGAAAAGTTAAGTTGCTGTATTACATTTACCCAATAATGGTTACTGGGATAAAGGGGGAAGCACAGGACATTTGGCCTAGGGGGTAATAAGTAAATATCTGGCTCTGATCATACTGCAGAACTGAAACGGGGAAACGCCAATTTACTAATCCACACAAAGCACAGAGAGATGTATAAAGATCAATATAATCTACAACACCCAATGGGCCATGGACTCATCACATCATGTATAGAATAGAGATCTGTCCCAAATTCAGAGTAAACTTCATGATCCATACCGGACCCCATTAGATACATAATTTATAATCCTACATAATCATGTCTATATCCTGCAATATTGTCTAGGTTATATTATAACATACACTGAGTGGCCAGATTATTACGACCACCCCACCCCATCTTCGTTGGGCCCCGAGATGACTCTACGAAATGTTGAAAGGTGATGCGAGGAATCTGACACTGCACTGTTGCCCTTCTGTTGTCTTGTACCAGTCTTGCCACTCTCCGTTCTGCCCTAACATTGACTAGTCGCTGACGTCCACAATTCGCACGCTCAGACCCAGATTTTCAGCTGACAGTGCAGTCTTTAAACACTTTAACAACAGCTGCTCTTGAACGTTTAATGAATTTTTCTGTTTTGCTGATACTCGCTCCATGGCTCCGAGCGCCAACAATCATCCCACATTCAAAGGTTGTTAAAGCGCGTTGTTTACCCATATCTTCAGAAACAAATCACTTCTACTGTCGTGGTAAACAACCTGCTTCCCTATTTATAATGGTCTGGCCCTCTAGCAACTTTAGCGCCTAATTATAGCTACAAACATCAGGTGGTCAGAATAATCTGGCCACTTAGTGTGTATATATATATATACAAATAAATCACCAACTTTTACTAAATTTACACTAAATTCTAAGAATAAAACAAATATTTTATACAAAGCCATCTACAACTCTGCCCCATTAGATTAGAGAACAGTCTGGGATTGGCTACTTAGGGAGTCCAATAATGAGATCCATTTTATTTACATTATCAGATTATTTTCATGATTGGAATGTTACCCCCTTAATGATGAAGAGAAAACAAATGTTAACCCCTGTACCCAGTTGTTCAGCTTTGTGATGTGTTCATATCTTTGCAGCTATTTAGTGTATTCGGGTGAATTATACTTTGTTATGTTCAGGACATTTCATTCGTTTGGTAGTAAATGGTAATGGAGATCTCATATACACTGAGTGGCCAGATTATTACGACCACCCCACCCCATCTTCGTTGGGCCCCGAGATGACTCTACGAAATGTTGAAAGGTGATGCGAGGAATCTGACACTGCACTGTTGCCCTTCTGTTGTCTTGTACCAGTCTTGCCACTCTCCGTTCTGCCCTAACATTGACTAGTCGCTGACGTCCACAATTCGCACGCTCAGACCCAGATTTTCAGCTGACAGTGCAGTCTTTAAACACTTTAACAACAGCTGCTCTTGAACGTTTAATGAATTTTTCTGTTTTGCTGATACTCGCTCCATGGCTCCGAGCGCCAACAATCATCCCACATTCAAAGGTTGTTAAAGCGCGTTGTTTACCCATATCTTCAGAAACAAATCACTTCTACTGTCGTGGTAAACAACCTGCTTCCCTATTTATAATGGTCTGGCCCTCTAGCAACTTTAGCGCCTAATTATAGCTACAAACATCAGGTGGTCAGAATAATCTGGCCACTTAGTGTGTATATATATATATACAAATAAATCACCAACTTTTACTAAATTTACACTAAATTCTAAGAATAAAACAAATATTTTATACAAAGCCATCTACAACTCTGCCCCATTAGATTAGAGAACAGTCTGGGATTGGCTACTTAGGGAGTCCAATAATGAGATCCATTTTATTTACATTATCAGATTATTTTCATGATTGGAATGTTACCCCCTTAATGATGAAGAGAAAACAAATGTTAACCCCTGTACCCAGTTGTTCAGCTTTGTGATGTGTTCATATCTTTGCAGCTATTTAGTGTATTCGGGTGAATTATACTTTGTTATGTTCAGGACATTTCATTCGTTTGGTAGTAAATGGTAATGGAGATCTCATCTAGCATCTGTCTTTTTTTTAGTATTAAAGGAAAACCGGCCCAAAATAGTTTAAAAAAAAAGTAATACATGAAAGCAATGATTTATTGCTATTACCATGACCCAGCACCAAAAAACAAACTACAAATACATTTTCCTCTCCTGTTATTCACAGCAATACCACATAAAAAGAATATGACAGATTCCTCCATCCAAGCTAACAGCGTGAAGAAACAAATCTCCTGCTGTGTACATTGTATTCTGATAGTGGTGTCTGCTAATGTTAAAATACCCGAGCAGTGCTTACAGCAGATTGGTCCTCCAGACTCCTAAGTATAAGTACTGGAGCTCTCGGTGTCAGCTCAGTCTCTGCAATGGGGCGCACTATGGAGCACGCTTCCAGTACAAACACATGTACTCATATATTCAGGCACACAAAAGAAGTCCTACTTCCATGAGACCACATATATGGGTACACTCAGCAGGGCTTGTTCACACTGAAAGTGGTGCGTTCCAGAGCGCTAGCTGATGGAACGCACCGCGTTATCTTCCCCCTGCATTCTGGGGCGTGAGGGGGCATGGCAAAGCATTGAATTCAATGGCACCTCTTCCACGCCCCCCTCTCCCCCCCACCCGCAGTGCGATTGGACGCGTGGCAAAACTTTGCTGCGTTCCTTTCCACTGCAAACGCAAAAAATACTCACCATAATACCTCTATCCGGCTTGTTGTCAGAGCTTCTATCAGATCCCTGAAATGAGGACCCTCCAGATTGTTTCTGGACAGGCTCAGTGTCCTCAGTGTCTGGTTATTTCTTATTCCAGATGCCAGGTCGGGGCAGGAACTGTCTGTCAGATGATTATTAACCAAACTGTAGAAGAAGAGAAGAATGTTACCAGAAGAAAATGAATTTCTCCCCCAGGAATGAATGTAACTATTCTCTACATGAATGGAACTCATTTCTCTTTATTGGAATTGTAGCCCCATCACCTTCTGTGATGTGGCTACTAGACATTTAGTGATAACTGGGGCTGTAGTCAGCCTGGCTGGATTTATAGTGGCAGTTATCTGGTTAATTCCAGGTGTCTGGCATTGACTGTACCCCCTGGGTGAAGTGTGACTCTGGTGTATTGTGGGTCAGCCAATAAGAGGCACTGTAGTGTATGTACAGTACAGCAGCCAATCACTGGGTTTCTCTCAGCCAGTGGTGCATG
The DNA here is from genome assembly GCF_000935625.1 of Nanorana parkeri. NCBI lineage: Eukaryota > Metazoa > Chordata > Amphibia > Anura > Dicroglossidae > Nanorana > Nanorana parkeri. The sequence continues at coordinate 84,326 of NW_017307091.1, forward strand.
CTGGGATAGAGTACATATACTGGTGGGATTTGCCAGGTGCTCAGACTAGCCGGGACCAGCCATGGAATGGGCTGGGTGCTGTTCAGCCACCCCCCAGGCTAGGCCTGAGGGTGGGAGGAGGCTGGTGTGAAGGAAATGATGTGTTGCTGCCAGAGGAGGAGAACCAGAACAATGGATGGCTCTTGAAGTTACCTGGAACTCGAAGGACTTCAGAGGCATGGCTGGTGTCTCTCCTGCTAAGGATTTATACTCATCCTTACTGACCTGCTACTTCAAATACTATCCGCTATATTCCAAGTGGATCTACTCTGAGGTGCTAACTAGGTCTGGTGAATCTGGAGTCTGTCTGTTACACGCTGGATGTCTAGGATCCCTATACCCTCTCACCCCAGTGTGAAGAGGTTAATAAAAGTTATTCAGCATTACATTACTGAAGTGGACATCAGCTTTTGTGGGCACTAGAAGAGGGTGGTTAATGCTAATGGGACGACTGAAGATCATACCCCTAGGCAGACTAGTGATGATGACCCGGCATATTCCAGCGGCTCCTTCGGGGGTGAGCGCTACAGAATAATTTATGTTCCATTACTTTATAAAACTCCAGGAAATATAATTTTAGAAGAAACCTTTTATAATGGAGTAGACACCCCAATATTGTCCTCCATGTGTAGAGACGATGATATCTTCATACACAGGATGAGCACAGAATACCACTGACATGACTCGTATTGTGCTATAATCTCCTTGTGTACGGAGCATGAATGGTATCAGCAGACAGTGTGAGGAATCAGCATTGCTAGTGATTGGACGGGATGATTTGTATCTGATATTCTATTTATCTCTGCTGATAAGAGCTCTGTACTCATAGGAAGTAATGGGGAGATCCCCCGACACTGAATAGTCGATGGTTATGTCAGATGAAAGAAATGTGTATGAGGCTGTGATTGGTCATTGCAGTAAGATCAGATCCCCCGTGTATGACTTCCTATTATGTCATCTATATTATTAGATATCAGACTCAGATTAATGTTTTTATTTTGAAGCTCTTAGAAAAAGTCAATTTCATATCTGATAACAGAGTGTGATAAGATTCTGAGATCAGAGAACAGTCTGGGCTTGGCTACTTAGGGAGTCCAGTAATGAGATGCTTTTTGTTTACATTATCATATTTGTTTATGATTGGAATGTTAACCCCTTTGCTGCCAAGGCCTTTTTTGCAATTTTTGCACACATGGTCTAATCCATATTTTAGGCCTGAAAATTACTTAAAACCCCAAAACATTATATAAACATTTTTTACATTGCACAATATTAGCGCAACTTATCATATCATCAAACCCCAAAATCTAGTTTTAAAAATGCACTTAAAGTGACATTAAACCCTCAGATTTTTTAACATAAAACAATACTGTAATGTGTGCCTTGCTGTAATCCATGGTTGTTTCCATTCTCTTTGCTGCTTTTCCTTTTAAATCTGTATCTGTTCTCATGCTGGGCAGAACTTCTGTTTTGCAGCAGACTGCCTTGTCTTTGAAATGGATACATGGTGTCTGTGTGTAGGTTTGCAACCTGAGCCAGCACTACAGGAAGAGGCAGTCAGCTGCAAAGGGAAGTTCTCCCCAAGCATGAGAAGACATGAGGATTTAAAAGGAAGAGCAGCAAAGAGAAGGGAAACAACCATGGATTACAGTAAGGCACATATTAAAGTATTGGTTTATGTTAAAACATCTGAGGGTTTAATGTCACTTTAACCTAATATTAGCACCCTTACACACAATTCAATACCCTTTTTTTGTAAAATGTAAAAGGTGAGGTTACAATGAGTAACTAGATACCCAACATGCCCAGGATAAAAATTGCATGCTTCCCTGAATTGGCAATAAAATTTAGTACCCATAGGTGATGCTTTAAAAGCCATTATAGGTCATCGGTTTAGAGATATGCAAATATTGTCCATGGTCCTATTGCCCTCGCTCTGGCATGCATGTTGATACCCAGCTTGTGTAGCGTGATTATTGTTTTCATCCGTAGGTGCACACAATGCATGTTTACGCTAATGGACGTGAGGACGGGGACTTTCATTTTTTTTATTTTTTTTTATTATTATTATTTTAAAACTTTTTTTTTTTTTTTCAATAAAGTTTTTATTCAAGAAAGTGTGTTACAGAAGACAATCACAACAATGATCAACAGGGTTACAGAGGTTGATCCATAGCATGAATTATGGGTACATAAACAACATATATAACATGTATCTGCATCCTTTGTCATTTTAAGTCCAATTGTACATCTAGTGGGGTCGGCAGGACTTAGCATTACAGATAACAAACATGGATTCAGATATTCAAGTAAGAGGGGTCATGTGAAGAGGGACAGCGCCTTTCGGTGAAGTGTGTGAACAGCTTGTGGGGGGACAGTTTCCATCTTCCCGGTAAAGGCAAGGTCTTACACCGATGCTCGTCAGCAGGGGGGGGGAATTGAGGTATTTTAAAACTTTTTTTTACTTTAATTGCTATCACATGGAGACTTAAAATCCCTCTATGTTACAGCATATTAGCAGTGACAGGTCCTCTTAAAGTTGACACTTGAGGTCCTAAAGACCCCAAGTGTTACCTTTCCACTCTAAATAAACTATGGGAGTGCAGATTGCAAAGGACCATCGACAACAGGCTTAGCCAGCGGCCCTATGCATTTGTTGGGGAGTGTACTCCAATAGCTTAATGCTCGGCTCTAACAGCCAAGCAATGAGAGCAGAGGGACCGGGAGCAATCGGTGTTGCTCCCGGTCCCATAATGTGGGGAGGAGATAAGCAAACGGTCATCCACTAGTCTCCTCCGCAGCTTCCCTCCGACACTCGGCATGCTGGTCCCGAGCCCGCACGAGAGGCAGCAGAGCTCTGGAAGCAATCTGGCGGCAGCTGAGCCACCAGAATCACTTCCATTACAAAGCCGACAGCCGGCTGTACAATTGTAAACAGAGTCCTGGCAGCTTAAGCCACTGTGAGTCTGTTTAAAGGGGCCCACTGCTACCAATGTATGACATATGTCAGTGGCAGCGAAAGGGTTAATGATGAAGGGAAAACAAATCTTAACCCCTGAACCCAGTTTTTAAGCTTTGTGATGTGTTAGTAAAACTGTTCATATATTTGCAGCTACTTCGTGTATCCGGGTGAATTATACTTTGTTATGATCAGGACATTTCATTCATTTGGTAGCAAATGGAAATGGAAATCTCATCTATCATCTATCTGACTTTTTTACTATCAAAGAAAAACCGTACCAAATTGTAGAAAAAAAAAGTAAAACTTATCTGTATACTTATTGTTATTACCATGACCCACCATCAATGAACAAACCCAAAATAAATTTTCCTCTCCTGACATTCACAGCGGTACCACCTATGTGAGCGTTATTTGTTGCTTGTACTCATAGTAGAGCCCAGAAACAATAGTGAGCATTTTGCTTTTTTTTATCCGTCCTAATACATACTGACACTGACCCTAACACTAAAACTGTCGCCCCTTTACATCAGATACATTCGGACTATGCTGGCCTTTTTTTCCAGCACAGCCAGAACACAAGACAAGGTCATTTGCTGTGTTCCAGATGAGCTTAGATCACACACTATGTTGCCCTGAAAAAGTTTGGCATGCAGTAACTTTATTTAGTGCAGTACAGTGCAACTCTATACAACCAAATTACACTGTGCTGTGCCCATAGAACTTAAAGGAGAACTATGGGGTCAGTGCTTTTCCCCATAGTTCTCCTAAGGGTAACGGGAGGACACAAACTAGCGTCCTCCCGTCACCCAATGCTCAGTAACTGAGACGCCGCAGCCAGGACGGATCCCGACAATACTGTCTGGATCCACCCAGCTGCATGATTGACAGCTGGCTCTGCCTATCCAGAGGCAGAGCCAGCTGTGCCCGCCCCCTCCCCCGTCCGTTTCACCAGTCAGCGCTGGAGGATCGGACAGGAGAGGGGGGAATCCCTGCAGGGAGCCATGAGTGACAGTCGTGAGGGATAGATCGAGAAGTGAGCGAGCGCCGGTATGTGTTTGCTCACTTCCCGATCTACTGAGCCGACCTGTGACAGTTTCATTGTCACAGGTCGGCTCAGATTATGAGGCTGAGTGAAAATCACTCGCCTCATAATTCTCCTTTATTGAAATGTCACTTGTGACAGTTAACCACTCCTGGACCGCAATACGTACATATATACGGCGGCCCGTAAAAGTGGTTAAACCAAGAACACGGCTGCTGCTGCTGCTATGTTCTTGGTGTCATTTTAAACAGCTAGCGATGGCTGTTCAGGTGCAAGTGATCCGGCGTTTATACAACCCCCAGATCGTTTGTACTGATCGGCGGATTGTGCTTCCCCCACTCCCTCCGTCACCGCCGGCTTCCCCAGGCTCCGCTGTCCCCTGTGCCAGACCCAGGACCCGTGCGGCGGGCCTCCCCGCAACGATCAGAGAGAGATCCAGCGGCTCTGATCACTGGACCCGGAAGTCATGTGTATTACATCACTTCCGGTGTCACTGTTTACATTCTTGGGGGTCCCTAGGTGACATTAGGGATCTGAAACACCCTGATGTCGCCATAAAGAGGACCTGTCACACCCTATTTGCTATCACATAGGGGCTTGTTAGCAATAAGGTTAGTGTAAAAAAAAAGTTAAAAAAATTAAAGTAACATATAAGAAAAAAAAAATTTTAAGTCCCCCTGCCCCTCACATGCACACACATACATACGCAAACACATGTTGCTGCGCCCACGTGCAAAAACGCAAATTGCATTACACATGTTACATATTTCCGCAAATGTCGGAGTGAGAGCAATAAATCTAGAGCCATTAATCACTGTTAGCACTAAACTAATGAGCGGTAAAATATTTTAAAACGTTGCCTATGGGAAATTTGGGGTACTGATGTTTTTTGCGGCTTTACGGGTGAACGCAATTTTAAGGCTTGACATGTTTGGTTTCTATTTACCCGACGTGACCCCGTCTTTTATATTTTACCAAATAATTGGGTATTATATTCTGTTTATGTGCACTAAATTTCATTTTAGTGTATTTTATCCTAAAAAATACTGGTTTGATAAACAAAGGCAAATACCGTGCGACATACAAAATTGCAACTAGCATTTTATTTTTCTACAGGGCCTCTGCTTTCAGAGCATATATCATTGTTGGGGGTCTGGAGCTGTTTTCTAGCCAAAAAGTCAGATTTTATCATGTGTGTGCAAATGTAAGAAATTGCTCCGGACAGCAAGTGGTTAAATAAAGTTCAAAAAAAGTTTGACACATTGAGATGAAACCTACCGTGTTTCTCCGAAAATAAGACATGGTCTTATATTGTTTTTGGCTCAAAAAAACACACTAGGTCTTATTTTCGGGGTAGGTCTTATTTTTTTAATGTACATCAATCCAAAGTTAATGCAAATCCAAAATGGCAAAGTTAAGAATAGGGTGATCAGGGCAATCAGGGGTGCCGTACCTTTCCAAGAGCAATTTGGTAACCAATCGCTGGCCAAAATGAGTGAAACGCACTTTCACTATCAATTCCTCATAGGCGGAGTGCATTTGGTATCACTCCGCCAGTGACAGGAGCCAGTTTTCATAAATTCCCCCCAATGTACCTCTTTATCCTCACAGAGTAGAAAGAGATTAGAGAGGATTCTACAGATAATAATCACTATGAGAGCCTGTGATTGACTATCGCAAAGATCAGGAACCGGTCCTCCGGCCTCCTGATTGTTAGAATGAGTCCTGGAAATGTCGTTGTCAAATGCTCGGACCCTGTGTTGGGGACACGCAATGGAGCTTCCAGCAAAAACACATGTACACATATATGCAGCCACACAAAAGAAGTCCTACTTCCATGAGGCCACATATATGTGTACACTTGGCGGGAAGGTGTTAAACTGTCCCAGAATATTATGGTCTCAGTCAGTCCAGAAAGTCCTGGAGCAAAAGGCAAAAGAATAGGCGAAAGGACGGCATGACAGGGTGGGCAGGCAGTCAGGTAGAGAAAGGGTTAAGTTAGCCTAAGGAAGGTGCTCGGGTGTCACTTACCGTGATTGGCTGGGTCAAGTGGTCCAGGAGGAGCATCCAGGGTGGTTAGAGCAGGAGGAGGGGTGATCCAGGCAGTTGGGAGTCAGCACAAGGTCAGTTCACTTCCCGCCCTCCCTAACGTTTTTTTTGTTTTGTTTTTTTTTGTTTGTTTGTTTACTGCTTGTTTTAATTCACTTGCTTGTCTTTCAGAGGCTGGATCTCGGTGGCGTTGGTTAGGTCTGCGCATGGCGGGCTACGGTGGCTGTGGGCTGCGTCCGTGGTGCGCGGCCCCGTTTGTTCTCTGGCGGGTTCAGCAGAGAGAGAGGTCAGAAATAGGTGTAGGAGGTCTCTGCTGTTACTTCCCAATGTTGTCCCTGAGTCGGTGGGTTGCGGCTAGGGGCCAGTGGTTTAAGGGGGTAAGCAGAGATCTTCGGTGGTTGAGTAAGTGGTGCCTGCGCAGACCTCACGCCAAAGAATAGGTTACAGAGAAATTGTTGTTTATGGTGATAATTAATGTTTGAACTGAAATTATATATTTAAAGATATGTTATAATAAACGGCTGCTACAGCCATTTTATATCCAACCTGGTGTGGTCCATTATTTAAGGTGGGCATGGGTCATGGAGGGGTTAACGGTTGTAGTCAGCAGTGGGTGGTTGGGTCATAGGACGGCTGTGCCTTACCCTGTCATGTTATACTCACTGTAATTCCTCTATCCGGCTTGTTGTCAGAGCTTCTATCAGATCCTTGAAATGAGGACCCTCCAGATTGTTCTCAGACAGGTCCAGTGCCCTCAGTGTCTGGTTATTTCTTATTCCAGATGCCAGGTCAGAGCAGGAACTGTCTGTCAGATGATTATTACCCAAACTGTAGAAGAAGAGAAGAATGTTAGGGCCACAAAAGCAAAATAAGAAAAGTGGCCCCATGGGATTGTTGCCCCTATCACCCATGTGTTTTTAAAACTAATTATATTCAAATAGAGGTGTGGGGTAACTGTTAAGTGCATGTCTCTCGGGATGCTTTGCTGGTTCTTTCCGATTGTCTTTCAGGTTACAAGCTGTTGCTAGGAAGATTTACTGTACCACAGTTGCTGGACAGACCTTCAGTCAGCTGAGCACAGGATTGGTGACAGACTTTTGGCGGGAAAACAGCTGACCAATGAGTGTAACCTTTCCCCTCTAAAGTCACTCCTGTCAGTGGACAGTGTCAGCAGTTACCTCAGGACTGACAGCTGGACACACCGCTGGATTATCTTCACTATTCCTTTTGGATCTTTTCACTTGCTTTCCACCCACCCTCCCCTTTGCTTTACTTTCCCTTGTCGCGGTCAATCTTTATGAGGTAATGTCGCCTACTTTGTGGGTGGACAGTGGTTGAGAAATGATAATTTGGTTGGTGTAAGTTATTGCTGCCTAAATCTTGATGACTAAGCATGGTGGTCTGTTAATGGTTAACAGTGGTTTTGTTTGGTAATAAAGGGTAAAGCCTATTTATTGGGTAAATTGATTAAACTCAATAAAAGGGGCTGCAGCCTATAGTTATTTCACAATCATTGTGTTTTACTTTTATTATTTAGGTTTATTGTTATAGTATGATGGGTGTTTAATGGGGTGTACAATCCCATCTTACCAGAAGAAAATTAGTTTCTCCCCAGGAATGAATGTAACTATTCTCCACATGAATGTAAAACTCCAGGAAATATAATTTTATAAGAGAAATGTTATAATGCAGTAGACACCCTAATATTGTCATCCATGTGTAGAGACGATGATATCTCCATACACAGGATGACCACAGAATACCACTGACATGACTCGTATTGTGCTATAATCTCCTTGTGTATGGAGCATGAATGGTATCAGCAGACAGTGTGAGGAATCAGCATTGCTAGTGATTGGACGGGATGATTTTTATTTGATATTCATTTTATCTCTACTGATAAGAGCTCTGTACTGATAGGAAGTAATGGGGAGATCCCCTGACACTGAATAGTGGATGGTTATGTCAGATGAAAGAAATATGTATGAGGCTCTGATTGGTCATTGCAGTAAGATCAGATCCCCCGTGTATGACTTCCTATTATGTCATCTATATTATTAGATATCAGCAGGGCTTGAAAAATTTGATGGTGTCTCACCAGTCAGTCAAAAATGTCACCAGTCAGCATGACCGGACTATAGCCTTGCAATTTATGCAAAAAAAATGTTGGGGACAGATAGAGCTTTCTTTTGGAGGTATATAATCACCACTGCCACAGCTGAAGCGGATCCCAACAATTATGTCTGGATCTGCCCAGCTGCGTGAGTGACAGCTGGCTCTGCCTATCTAGAGGCAGAGCCAGCTGTACCCGCCCCATCCGTTCCGCCAGTCAGCGCTGGAGGATCGGAGCGGGGAGGGAGGAATCCAGTACCTCCCCGGTCACGGCCCTGTGCCGTGACAGGATCGAGAAGTGAGCAACCGCCGGTATGTGTTCGCTCACTTCCCGATCTACTGAGCCGACCTGTGACAGTCTCATTGTCACAGGTCGGCTAGAACTATGAGGATGAGTGAAAAGCACTCACCTCATAGTTCTCCTTTAGGCTGGATTCCCACCTAGGTGATCGAAACATGCGCGTATGATGCGCATTTCGGGCCGCGCGGTTTTACCCCGATTTGCGGTCTATGAAACGCGCATCAAATGTGCGTTTACGAGGGCTATCCGGCTGTATCCTAATGGATACGTGCGGAAATACGCCCCAAAGAAGTTCATGTACTTCTTTGGGCGTAGGGCGTTTTTCAGCTAGTTCCGACGTGCTGAAATACGCCCAGGTGTGAACCATGCCCATAGGAAATAATGGGATTTCACTTGCTGGGCGTTTTACAGCGCGTCGATCAGCGCTGTAAAACACCCAGGTGTGAACCCGGCCTTAATGGCTCTAAAATTATTGCTCTCACTGATGTTTGCGGCGATATGTAACATGTGCGGCACAATAGGCGCAATCGTCTTCGCACGTAGGCGCACCCGACGCATATCTGTGTGTGTATGTGGGGGACGGGGACTTAAAAACAAATTTTCTTTTTTTTTAAAATGTTATGCTTTTTTTTTTTTTACACACAACTTTATTGCTATTACATGGGGGGCTAAGAAGCCCCCTATGTAGGGTTGCCACCTTTTCTTCAAGCCAAACCCGAACACTGTAGCACCTCGCGGCAATTTTTTTGTAAAGTATACACGACGCATGTATTTGGAGTTAATCACAACTTGCCAGTGTGCCACAGGTCCCCAGATATATACTATATAAAGCAATATCCATATACTTTGCCGCACCCATTACACGATATCCCAAAAGTAACGGGTGCTCGTAATGACTGCGGATGGCCCCGCTGACAACAGAACTCCAATACAGATGTCACCAGCACCACGATTCCATGTTAGTGTAAATTAGGGATGCACCGATACAAGAAAGCAACCCTACCCCTATGGGATAGCCAATTTACATGACTGGTCCTCTTTATGGAGACATCAGGGGTCTCGAAGACCCCTAATGTCACCTAGGGACCCCCAGAGAAGCTGATGAAGCAGAGATCGGCTTCATCAGCTTCTCTAGCTGGAGAGTGACACTGAATGCAGGAAGTGATGTAATATACACCACTTCCTGCATTCGGGGACTGGAGAGTAGATCAAAGGGAGTTCAAAGGGAGATCAAAGGGAGTTCGTATACTGGACTCCCTTTGATCTCCTGTAAGGGCTTGTTCACACCAAGCGCGGAGCAGGTCCAGACCAGAGCAGGTGCAGACCGGATCAAAACTGCGTCCAATGTATTCCTATGGTATTTTGACCTCCAGTTCACATCACAGTGTGCGGATCCAGACCAGATCCAGAGCAGGTGAAAAAACTGCGGCAAGCCCTATTTTACCTGCTCTGGATCTGCTCTGGAACGCATCAAAAACGCATCGCAATGCAATTCAATGGGAAAAAATAACCATAAAGAAAAAAAACCTCTGTGGTCATCTGTCATGACCTAATCTTCCGTTGTCACTTCCTGTCTTTGGAAAAGGTGACCTTGTGAGCTGGAGAGCAAAGGAAAAATGGTGGACCAGTTTTGTGACCCAGAGAGATTCATAAGTATGGTTCAACAGTGCCCTGAGCTATATGACAGCAGACACTTTCAATATAAGAACAATAGAAAGAAGGCTGACCAGTGGAGTTTGATAGCAGGGAGAGTTTTCCCAGGATATAAGGATATGTCCTTGACAGATAAGGAGAGCTGTGGTGAGTACTTCAATGTGAATGGCATTGTATACTAGTAGTTCCTCAAATGCAGTATTCCATCCACCCCCCTTCCCCCCAACACTCCTCCTTATCACACTGTCTGTTTGCTCACTGACACCTGCAGCTGCTTTTCATGCAGCTTGTGTGGCTGTCTGTCATATTACATGTCATATGTATCCCCTTAGCAACACAATGGCGTAGCAGTATAATAACCATCACCAGGAGCATGCCTGCATCCCATGGATCCATGTTGCAACAATTTTACATGTGAAACAAGGTCAGAGGAAGCAGGAAATAATCGGAACAGCTAATGAAAGGTTCGAGGTAAAAGGAAATGACCACATAACCTTGTTAGCTTCCTGTAAAAACGCATCAAAAACACATTGTGCGTGTGCAGAAACCTGACCGGATCTGGTCTGCATTTGGTGTGAACAAGGCCTAACAGAGCCGCGCCGATCCTGGCCACATCGACCACAGCGGATCTCGGGACCGGCAACGGCAGTGACAGCTGCTGATACAAGCGATCAAGCGTCTCTAGAGACGCCCGATCGCTTGACTGTAAAGCTCCCGGCCGGCCGTGTATCTACGGGAAGCTGCTCGTTGGGCTCCGCCGTCCTCTCGTCACAGACGAGCGGACGAGTGGATTTTTCAAGCCCTGGATATCAGACTCTATTTAATGTTTGCATTTAGAAAAACTCCATTTCATATCTGATAACAGAGTGTGATAAGATTCTAAAATCAGAGTACAGTCTGGGATTGGCTACTTAGGGAGTCCAGTAATGAGATCCATTGTGTTTACATTATCAGATTATTTTAATGATTGGAATGTTAACCCGTTAATGATGAAGAGAAAACAAATCTTAACCCCTGAACCCAGTTTTTCAGCTTTTTGATGTAAAACTGTTCATATCTTTGCAGCTACTTAGTGTATCCGGGTGAATTATACTTTATGTTCAGGACATTTCATTCATTAGGTAGTAAATGGTAAGTGATATCTCACCTAGCATCTGTCTAACTTTTTTAGCATCAAAGGAAAACTTGCCCAAAATAGTAAAAAATAATCCATAATTTCATATTTACTGTCATTACCATGATCCACCACCAAAGAACAAACCCAAAATAAATTCTCCCCTCCTGATATTCACAGTGATACCACATATGTGAGTGTGATTTGTTGCTCTCAGACTGTACTCATCTACTCATAGTAGGGCCCAGAAACAATAGTAAGAATTTTTTTTTTTTTTTTAATCCTTCCTAAAACACACTGATACTGACCCTACACTAACGCTGTCACCCATTTACACCGGATGTGTTGAGACTTTGCTGGCTATTTTTTCCAGCATGGCCAGAACACAATATAAGGTAATTTGATTTGTTGCAGTTGAGCTCAGATCACCCTCGGTGTGTCGTGAGAAAATTGGCATGCAGTGCTTTATTCAGCCCAGTACAGTGCAGTGCTGTACAACCAAATCACATCATGATGTGCCAATAGAACTTAATGAAATGTCACTTGTGACATTTCACTAAATTTCTAACAGAAGAGTATAGCGTGCAATGTGTCAAAATTAGGGATGCACCGATATATCGGTCGCCGAAACATATTGGCCGAAAGTGCCATTTTCTTGCCAATATAGTGGTGCATTCTATTCTCTCTTCCCCGCTGGGTTCTGCTCTGTGTCCCAGCGGGGAGGAGAGAAACTGCGACAGCCGGACGAGTGCTGGGGGAGGAGAGCGCTGTGAGCGGCCGGCATCTCTCCTCCCACAACACTCAGCCTCCTGTCACAGATCAGCGGGGCGGGCGGAGGCAGCCATTGCTGTCACTGGAGGCTGAGCTCTCCTCCCCGCACTGCTCGCTCAGCCTCCTGTGACAGCTGTCAGGAAGGAGAGTGGTACAAACATTCAGTGATCACTGAGTGTTTGTAAATAATTGAGGACATAGTATGCTTAGTATATCCTCAATTATGAATGAATGGGAAGTGATTTTGGTCTGACAATTTTTTTAATTTCGGTTTTGAAATTTTTATTTACGTGTACCTCTAGTCAAAATTAAACAATGCGATGCATTGTGATCAAACCTAGCAGCACTGTGCCACAAACATGCACACACACCAGCAACCATGTGATGTAGCACAACTACGGGTGTGAATGGGTCCTGACACTAAGGCTCCATTCACACCTGAGTAGGTCATCACGCGTATTCAGCTGTACGGATACACGGAAGGCCACTCCAAACACAAAAGACAATGCACTTCAATGTGCATCCTTCACACCATTGCGGGGACCACATGTGGCCCCCCCGAAATAGTGCAAGCGTGATAATCCGGCGGATTCCACACGTTTGCGGCTATTTAATAGCCGCAAACGAGCGGCATCCACGCGGATTTAAAAACATTAGCGTTTTCGTCCTGCGTGGTCTTCCGCGTGGAAAACCATGCGGGAGCCGCAAACGCTATGTGTGAATGCAGCCTAAGGCTGGGTACACACAGACAGAATTTTATCACTCAGTCTCGTAGGTTTAACAAAAAGAATATGACAGATTCCTCAATCCATTCTAGCAGCATGAATGAAGAAATATCCCGCTATGTACATTGTATTCTGACAGTGGCACCTGCTGATGTCAGAACAGCAAGTTAATTAGCTGCAAGCACTGTTCGGCTATTCATTTTCCAGCATGTACCTTGGTTAAAAGTCAATCTAATATTAAATTTTCTCAAGGATATAGGGCCACCCATGGATTGCATTTTGGCAGATTCCTGCCGATTCAGCCAAAATTTGATTGCTGTGTACACACCTCAACACTGACCTGGATCAGGCCCTGAATTGACTATTTTCTGTTTATTTTATGTATTTATTGTACATGGTCTTTTTGTGTGTGTACATTCTTCTTCTCTAAGATACAATGAACTGACTATCACAGAGATCAGGAACTTGTCCTCTGGCCTCCTGATTGTTAGAATGAGTCCTGGAAATGTCGATGTCAGCTCAGACTCTGTTTTGGTGACATTCTATGGAGCACGCTTCCAGTAAAAACACATGTACACATATATGCAGATACACAAAAGAAGTCCTACTTCCATGAGGCAACAAATATGTGTATACTCGGTAGGAAGGGGTTAAACTGTCCCTGAATATTATTGTCTCAGTCAGTCCTGTTATACTCACTCTAATCCCTCTATCCGGCTTGTTGTCAGAGCTTCCATCAGATCCCTGAAATGAGGACCCTCCATTTTGTTATTAGACAGGTTCAGTGTCTGGTTATTTCTTATTCCAGATGCCAAGTCGGGGCAGGAAATGTCTGTCAGATGATTATTATACAAGCTGTAGAAGAGAACAATGTTACCAGAAGACAGTGAATGTCTCCCCCAGGAATGAATGTAACTATTCTCTACATGAATGGAACTCATTTCTCTTTATTGGAATCATTTATGTTCCATCACTTTATAAAACTCCAGTAATATCATTTTATAAGAGAAATGTTATAATGGAGGAGACACCCCAATATTGTCACCCATATGTAGAGATGATGATATCTTCATACACAGGATGAGCACAGAATACCACTGACATGACTCGTATTGTGTTATAATCTCCTTGTGTACGGAGCATGAATGGTATCAGCAGACAGTGTGAGGAATCAGCATTGCTAGTGATTGGACGGGGTGATTTGTATCTGATATTCTATTTATCTCTGCTGATAAGAGCTCTGTACTCATAGGAAGTAATGGGGAGATCCCTTAACACTGAATAGCGGATGGTTATGCCAGATGAAAGAAATTTGCATGAGCCTCTGATCATTGCAGTAAGATCAAATCAACCCGTGTATGATTTCCTACTAGCTCATCTATATTAATAGATATCAGAATAAAGCCGACTATACACAGAAACGTCTTCATGAAGAGGCCAAAATGTGCTCAATGAGTGGCCTTGTTTGTCATCTGTAGTACATTGTATGAATGAAATATCAGAGAATTTGGGTTGAAAATTGCTTACTATTCTGACTCCGATTGTTGTATTAGCGATTTATCCCTTGCTGAGACCTCTATGCCCGGCCTGTATAAGCAGATACAATCACTGAGGACAATCCTTATCCGATATCTGAACTGACCATATACCTTTTCCACCCACAAAGGTGCTTTATTCTGTACATCAGGTTACAGCAGACAACAGGATACAGCAGATGAATGAATTGGCGGTATTTCAGTCAAAGATGATAATGTTTCAAGCATGCAATGCAGATTAACATGTGGCCCTGTTAGGAGCAGCCATGACACTTCATACTGAACAAGAAGGGGAAATGTATCATAGATGGGAGGGAACACAGAAAACATGTGCAATAACCAAGTGCAATTAACTAAAACGACCACTAGATGGCAGCACATGAATTACCCATACAATAGCTACAAGAAAATAAACTATATAAATTCTCATCTCACATCAATGTAAATATCAACTGTGGCTGTGAATGTCATATAATCCATGCAACATTCTGGCAGCACGCTTACAAAACATCACATCCATTCAGATGCAGGCATTGTTCTTGTATTTTCATGATAAATCGTGTGCACTGCGCTACTGCTCATAAACGTGCATAAACTTCCAAACAATGTGTACATTTTCATAAACATATATTTTCAAACATAATAATAATCAATATGACAATATTCAATAATAGTCCTTAGTAAATCGGTATAAAGTGCTTTTGTGCAAAATCCAATGTGAATGCTCCTCTGAAATAAAGTGCTCCCGACTCCCGATGTGTTATGGTAACTGAGAACACACTCACCAGATATCCATGACCATATAACTCAATGGTCAATAAACGTAATTGTGGTGAGTGTCTTTCCCATTAAGGAAGCCAGCCCGCGTGTAATGACACTCCACCTGGCTTCCTGATTAGCCGGGAAGCTGGGCGGCTTGTAAAGATCCTGATTGGCCGAGGTGACGAGGGACCATGAAGCCGGCTTCCCGACCGATCAGAGAGCCGGGCACTGCGTCATTACACGCGCCCAGCTTCCTGATTGGTCGGGAAGCTGGCCAATCAGGAAGCCAGGCAGCGAGTCACAAGTGACGAGGGAGCATGGAGCCAGCTTCCCGGCCAATCAGGAAGCTGGGCAGCGTGTAATGACTTGCTGCCCGGCTTCCCGATACTGGAAGCTCAAGAATCAGGCTAGGCATCGCAGCATTTGGGCGAGTACAAGTACTTGCCCAAATACTCGGCATCAGCACCGATACTAGTATCGGTGAATCCGTAGTTGGAAGGTTAACCCCTCCAGCATTGGCTGTAGTAATGAAATGGTAAGGTGGCACAGTGACTGTTCTAAATATCTGTTTCATAACATCTTTTTTTGTTATATCCGTGTTCACCCCCTAGTGTACGAGCACAATACCTGAGGTCACACTGCCATTGGACAGATCACAGGTGTAAACAATGACTGCAATGGAAGATGTCTCTCCCCTTCATGTCATACGCAGAGTCATTGTGAGAGGGGGAGAGGTAAGTACTGATCACAGTCAGTGTCATTGTTCTCCTTTTGTACACGTTTTATGCTGTGCTGCCATAATGTTCAAATGTACACTAAGGACAAGTAGGATGAAGGATAGTAGTGAACCATCACCTTCAGGGAAGAAGTGTGGTTGGATAAAATCTTGAATGATCGTCATCAGAAACTGTTGGTGAAATCAGCTCCTCAAAAATCAACAGTAGAACTCACAGCAATGTTTAACAGTGGACGTAAAAGTATTTCCACAAACACAATGCAAGGAGAACTGAAGGGATTGAGACTAAACAGCTGTGTAGCCTTAAGAAAACCAGATCAGTGAGGCTAATTGTAAAAAAGGCTTCAGTTTGCTAGGAAGCATTAAGATTGGACTCTGGGGTGATGGAAAAAGGTAATGTGGAGATGAGTCCAGATTCACCCTCGGGGTAAGAAGAGAGGCAGAAGAAGCCATGTACCCATGATGCCTAATGCCTACAGTATAAGCCTATGGGGGCAGTGTTATGATCTGGGGTGGCTTCAGTTGGTCAGGTCTAGGTTCAGCAATGTTATGTGCCCAAAACATGGGATCAGCTGTCTAGCTGAATATACTGAATGAATGACCAGGTTTTTCCCTCAATGAATTTGGATTTCCCTGATGGCATGGACATATTCCAAGATGACAATGCCAGAATTCATCAGGCTCAAATTGTGAGAGTGGTTCAGGAAGCAGTTGGGATTTGACTCATCAGGTTCTGGTGGTATAGAGGAGGAGGGGGGTATGGAAGAGCAGGATCTCGAGGTGTGTGGCTGTGTTACCGTTAGAAGGTGGGATACGGAGAAGAATACAAGAGAGGCCAGTCCTGAATTGATGCACCCCAATAAATATGCCAGGTTGCAGGATATTGGGGATATTAGTTCAGGGGTGGCATTACTGGAGCAAGACGCTTCCCCTATCCGCAGGGGGAGTGACTGCTCCAGTAAGTATGGGAGCAGGATGGAGGGACATGAGACAGATATTGGTGGTGGGGGACTCTATTATTAGAAGGACAGACAGGGTAATCTGTCACCGGGACCGTGCGCATCAGTCTGTTGCTTACCAGGGGCTCGTGTTCAAAACATTGTGGAATGGATGGACAGGTTATTGGATGTGGCTGGGCATGACCCAGCTGTCATGGTACACATCGGCATCAATGACATATTTGGAGGCAGATGGAGTATCCTAAAAAACGAGTTTAAAGACTTAGGTGCTAGGTTGAAGAAAAGGACCTCCACGGTAGTATTTTCGAAGATACTGCCGGTGCCAGGAGACACTGGAGGGAGGCAGAGGAAGTTAAAAACAAAAGAGAAGGGCGCCCACCCTAGTGAAGATTGTTTTTAATATTAAAAGGTAGCAAAACAGAGTAGAATCATACTCACAATGGTGGATCAAACAAGAGCATTCAACAAAAGCGTGGAGGACATCAGTGAGAAGCTGCACAGTCAGCCTGTGTGCCAGCACAGAATGACTGCGTTAACGCGTTTCCGGGGTCACGCCCCCTACGTCAGAACATGACCTCAACCTCACTCGTGCAACAATATATAGCAGTATAGGGCCAATAGGAAGCGCTCAATGATAGGGGAAGCCACCTCTCAGGTCGGCGTCTTGGTTGCCATGACGGGACCTTAGCGATCATCCTGATATCCGCCTCTAAAGGGGATGCCGTGCCCTCTGGCCAATCAAAGGGCTCGCAACGAACCAAGCCCCCAGTCAAACAAGGAACCCCCACTTAACCGGACGGCCAATCACCAGGGGATATGATCGTTGTAAGTCAGCATAATCTGACTATGTGGAGAGAATTGATAGGGGGCAACCAACAAACGGGGGCTCATAAAAGCATAGGAGACTCCGGGCCTGATTACAAAAACAATGCTGCAAGTGTGAGGATGAGGTCCAGGACATAAATATGCTATAAGAGACATAAAAGCGAAAAACATTTCTTAAAACACTTTCAATGCTTAAAAGACTAATTAGTCAAAACAGTTAATTCATTAAATATAAAATTCCTAAAAGAACTCTTTAAAGAGGAATATGATGGGCAGACAGGTGTCTGACATGATGTAGATCTGTTGTGTAAATATTAAGAAAAATATAATTTGATAAAACGTAATCGAAAGTTGATAGAACGAATGGTAGTATAAGACAACAATAATAATGGAACAGATGGATGAATCTAAACGGTATTTTAAAAAGTATTATAAAGGTGTCAAAGTGAGTAGACCATTGGACTACAATCCACATTATGTATCAATAATCAATAAATCATGGATGAAAAATCAGGTAGCATAATGGGAAATGGCTGAATAATAAATAGGACAAAAAATAGGACAAAAAAGCACTAAATTAAAATGGTGCAGAACAATTAGTGTAATGCAGAAATGTTCTTGGTCAATGAGTGTAGTCGCTACGCATCAATCACATTAACAAATCCCCATAGAGGAAATGTAAAGGGCCAATATTAGCATTTTAATATATGTTGAATAAAAATGATTTGTTAATTAACAGACAGTAGACTAACAGACACAATTAAAGTGACATTAAACCCTCAGATTTTTTAACATAAACCAATACTGTAATGTGCGCCTTACTGTAATCCATGGTTGTTTCCCTTCTCTTTGCTGCTCTTCCTCTTAAATCCTCATGTCTTCTCATGCTTGGGGAGAACTTCCCTTTTCAGCTCAGGGCCTCTTCCTGTAGTGCTGGCTCAGGTTACAAGCCTATAGAAACGTACACACAGACACCATGTATCCATTCCTGAGACAAGGCAGTCTGCTGCAAAACAGAAGTTCTGCCCAGCATGAGAACAGATACAGATTTAAAAGGAAGAGAAGGGAAACAACCATGGATTACAGTAAGGCGCACATTACAGTATTGGTTTATGTTAAAAAATCTGAGGGTTTAATGTCACTTTAAGTGATGGGGGACCCCTTATAAAAACAGTGGTATAAAAACAGTGGAATAAGTACAAAGTCGACCTCTCTACAGAACAATCAAAGCGATTATAGCGATGAAGCCAATTCTAGACCCTCATTGAGACCTTGGGGATGAAGACTCTTCAGGGAGTAGATCCAAAAGGCTTCTCTCTGGCAAAGCCTCTTGAACCTAATCCCTTCATCTAACTTTTCCGGAATGGCTTCAATGCCAAAACTCTCAAACCCACCGGGTTCGATTTATGTGATTCTAAAAAATGCCTAGGTACGGAATGGTCATCCGCCTTTTTGAGAATTTTCCTTTTGTGTTTCCCAAATCTTGTTCTCAATGTTCTGGAGGTAGGTCCTACATAAAGTTTCCCACAAGGGCAGAGAATGCCATATATCACATACTGCGATGCACAGTTAATGACATTTTTAATGGGGAAGCTCTTGCCTATTGAGTTCGACACTTCTTTTTTCCTGTGCCAGAGGAATGGACAGGCTCCACAATTCGCAGCATTGCACTTGAAACATCCTACCTGACCAAAAAGTCCCTTGCCTGCATGGGACATATTCCTTGATTTGAGTCAATTGGGGGCCAAGACACTATGGAGGTCTTTGAGTTTTTTATATATTACGTTGGGAAGTTTTGGAAGAGAATTCCTCAGGATGTTGTCTTCCCCGAGGATTCTCCAATGCTTCCTCAGGATTTTGGAATTGTGAAATGCTCCGTCGTTGAATTGTGTGCAAAAGCTGATATTATAAACTCCTCTATCCTTTGTTTTGTTCTTGGAAATGGGTATGGAATGTTTCTCAAACACCCTCTCAATCGTCTTGGCATCATATCCTTTATCCAAGAATTTTTTAGTCAGACCTATCCCCAGGTCCTTGTAGTCTGACTCTAAAGTGCACGTGCGTCTCAGTCTACCAAATTGCCCATCAGGTACATTGTTTATCCATTTGGGATGGTGATTACTTTTTGCATGCAAATATGAGTTCCCTGCTGTTGGTTTAAAGTGTGTCTTGGAGGTTATTAGACCAGTCTGATCCGTACCTAACTCCAGGTCTAGAAAGACCAAGCTTTCTGCATCTATAACATGAGTGAACTCAAGTTTGAACGGGTTCTTTTTACAATGCTCTAGGAACCCAGAGAACTCCTCCTGTGTACCGTCCCAGGTGATAATATCGTCAATATATCTCGCATAGAGTACCAGATTGCACCCAAACGGATTATTTGACCAGATAAAGTGCTCCTCCCAGTACCCCATAAAGAGGTTGGCATAACTTGGAGCAAATCTTGCCCCCATGGCAGTACCTTTCAGCTGAATATAGAACTTGTCTGTAAATGAACAGTAATTGTGGGTAAGGACAAATTCGATAGCTTGTCAAATGAAATTTGCCTGTTTAGAGTTGAAGGTGCCTGATTTTGTCATGAAATGCTGCACAGCTACCAGCCCAAAATGATGTTCAATGGAAGTATAAAGGGAGGCAACATCTAGGGAAGCCCATAAATAGCCTTTTCTCCAAGTGAATTTTTTCAAGATTTCAAGGATGTGCCCTGAATCTCTAACAAAGGAGGGAAGTTCCAACACCAGGGGCTGTAAGAATGAATCAATATAACTGGCTATATTGTAAGTCAGACTTTCTATACCAGATATGATAGGTCTACCTGGTGGTCTAGTTGCATCTTTATGAATTTTCGGGGTATGATAGAAATGAGGAATACAAGGATGAGCCACTAAAAGGTACTTGTATTCCGACTTGAGAAGTACCCCTATGGTGCAGGCTTGTTTCAGGATATTATCAAACATTTTTTGATACTCCCGAGTAGGGTCTCCTTTCAGTCTCTCGTATGTCAAAGAATCTGACAGAAGTCTAGTGGATTCTGCTATATAGTCTGCTCTATCTTGAATAACTAGACCTCCTCACTTATCGGCCTGCTTAATAATAATGGTGGTATTGTTTTTAAGAGACTTCACTGCTAATTTTTCCTTATATGTAAGGTTAGAGGTCTTCCCAATTCTTTTGGAGCAAAGCCTCCTTATATCTGTATGCACTAGATGGTAAAAAGTGGAAATTAAATTCCCCTTAGAGTGATGGGGATAAAAGATAGACTTAGGTCTAAAGCTGGTATGTTGAATATCTGGATCTAGATGTATGACAGATTCACAAGGCAATTCGTGTCCATCCCAAAGTTCTTCAAGGTCCTGGAGGGCTGACTGGTCTGTGTCAAAACCCACATCTTCTGCTTCTAAAGTCTCAGAAGATGATGGTTGTGTCAATTTGGCCTTTTTTGACAGAAAGTGACGATGTAAGGTAAGCTTGCGTATAAATCTAAGTCCAGAAATAAAGAAAAATAATTCGGGGAAGAATTGGGGGCAAAACTCAAGCCCTTCTGGAGGACCGATGTTTCCAAATCATCTAATTGATGGGAGGAAAGATTAAAGATCTTAATGGTCTGATTGAGAGGGGCAGACGTTAAGGACCTAACTTGCCTTTTTTGTTGGATCAGACGTCAAGCTCTACACCCTCTTCTTCTCTTCGGTCTAACGATCTTCTCTTTTTCTTTACTTTCAATGTTTGGACTACTGACAAAAAAGGGGGGGTGAGAAAAGGCCTCAATGGCAACCCCACCTTCTCTAGGCCCGAGGTTTTAGGCTTGGTACCCATTCTATTCCACTCCGCCGTGATTTCTTGTTCATCTACCGCTGATGCCCAAGAGTGGTCACAAAAAGCTGAGCAGGAAGAGGGGGACCACATGCCTCTAATCCCATAGTATCCTTTTGGCAGGTCCTGAGATCCAAGGTCTCCAGTTGATCTGGACCAGGAGTGGAGATGGCACCAAACTTGGTGCCATCTCCACTCTCTTCTTTTTAAGAGACGGAATCCAAGTGCTCTCATGATTGCATACAAGATTGTTAGACTTGTCTGGAACTTCTCTAAGTGTAGTTTGCAAGGGACAGGCACGCCATTGCCCTCTCCTATGGAAGTGGGTCAGAGGGGAATTATATTTCCTATTGTGTGGGCCTTTGTTGGAAATGTCCCTAGCATGCCAACTTGGACGGTTAGGTGCTTGCCCTTTTTCTTTAGAAAAACGGCTAAGGATGTCATTTCTGCCTCGAAGCGGGGGCTGGGTCCGGGAATTTTGCTTATGGCCTTCAGTCTCTCCCCTTACAGGATCACGTATGGGATAGTTGTTGACTAATCAGTCTTTTAAGCTTTGAAAGTGTTTTAAGAATTGTTTGCGCTTTTATGTCTCTTATAGCATATTTATGTCCTGGACCTCATCCTCACACTTGCAGCATTGTTTTTGTAATCAGGCCCGGAGTCTTCTATGCTTTTATAAACCCCCGTTTGTTGGTTGCTGTTGGAATCGATAACATTGACATCTATGATACATCTTTGATGGAGGGTTCCTTGATATCTTGAATGGAATCAGCAGGTGGCTGATATGTAAATGAGGACCATCAAAGGGTTCTTGGGGCTGGACACTGAGGAATGAAGATCTGCCAGGACGGTCATGTCCTGGGGCAAGCCCGACCCCCTGCTGGTATTTACTGCCCACACCTGTGTCAGCAATGCATATATGCTGGGATGGGGGCAGGGGCATATGATGGAACCTTCTTCCTGTGTGACACTAGCCTAGCTGACCAGCAAGACCTTTGGACAAGACAAGTCTTTCTGAACTCTCCAATCAAGAATGTGATTCGCTGAGACCTGCTGGAGAGGCGTGTTCTGAGAACAGGAGAAAAACCCCATGGCATGTGTGAAAGAGAGAGAGAGAATGGTGTAGCTAGCTGTAGGATCCTTACCCTTAATTCCTATCCCCAATTCCCCTTTCAAATTCCCTTAATGGTAATATGTATGTATATCCCTATTTGTAAATAAACCCAACACTTATTTAAGATTCAGTTGTTCATCAGTAATTTAAGGGCACCCCCAAATCAGAGCACATTCTACAGTTGCCCCCTATCAATTCTCTCCACATAGTCAGATTATGCTGACTTACATCGATCATATCCCCTGGTGATTGGCCGTCCGGTCAAGTGGGGGTACCTTGTTTGACTGGGGGCTTGGTTCGTTGCGAGCCCTTTGATTGGCCAGAGGGCACGGCATCCCTTTTAGAAGCGGATATCAGGAGGAGCGCTGAGGTCTCGTCAAGGCAACCAAGACGCCGACCTGAAAGGTGGCTTCCCCTATCATTGAGTGCTTCCTATTGGCCCTATACTGCTAAATATTGTTGCACGAGTGAGGTTGAGGTCATGTTCTGACGAAGGGGGCGTGACCCCGAAAACGCGTTAACGCAGGCATTCTGTGCTGGTACACAGGGTGACTGTGCAGCTTCTCACTGATGTCCTCCATGCTTTTGTTGAATGCTCTTGTTTAATCCACCATTGTGAGTATGATTCTACTCTGTTTTGCTACCTTTTATTATTAAAAACAATCTACAGTAGGGTGGGCACCCTTCTCTTTTGTTTTCTCACAGTGTTACAGTTCCCCTGGCTGAAGTGGGGCAGCGCCCCTAGTAATCCTTCACATGCACTTTTCGGTTGATGTTCCTACTTGGCACTTTAAATTTGTCTATTAGGCAGAGGAAGTTGACAGAACTGAACAAGTGGCTGTGGAACTGGTGTCAGAAAGAGTGCTTTGGGTTCATGGAGAACTGGGCTGACTTCTCAGTCGGTTACCGGCTCTATAGCAGATATGGGCTGCATCTAAATGGGGAAGGTTCAGCACTTTTGGGGGAGAAAATGGTTAAAAGATTGGAAGAGCGTTAAACCTGGGGGGAGGGAAAAAAATTGGGAATAATAAATGAAGAGCAAGTAACTACAGGAGCAATTAATATAGAGGGCTGTGATACAAGGGGAGACAGGGGGCTCAACCCAGTCAATCTAATCAATAATATATCAACCGTATCGAGGTCTGATAAAGAAATTAGTTGGGCTTCAGGAATGAGAAATAATAAAACTCAAACCACTAGCAGCAAACTAAAATGTATGCACATAAATGCTAGAAGTCTAGCAAACAAATTAGAAGAGCTTGAACTTATGCTACACGAAGAGGACTTCGATATAGTGGGAATAACAGAAACTTGTCTAGACAGCCCACATGACTGGGCAACTAATGTACAAGGGTACAACCTGCTCAGGAGGGACAAGTTTGGTAGAAGGAGGGAGGGGTATGCATGCATGTGAAAAACAATCCGACTGTGCACATACGAGATGACCTCACAACAGACAGTTGTGATGGTGTTGAGTCCTTGTGGCTAGAACTAGATAAGACTGAAGCTAGTTGTAAACTAATTGTGGGTATGTGTTATAAACCCCCAAACATGGGGGAAGAAAAGGAGGCTCACGTACATTACCAAATAGAAATAGCTGGGAAGCGGGGCGATGTTGTTATAACGGGTGACTTCAATTATCTGGACACTGATTGGTCAAATTGAACCGCTTGTTCAATAAAGGCTGGCCATTTCCTAAACCTGTTGCGGGACAATTTCATGGATCAGATGGTTGATGTCCCAACTAGGAAGAATGTTATACTAGATTTATTAATTTCCAATAATGTGGACCTAGTTGCAGGCATAGCGATTAGAGATACATTGGGTAATAGTGATCACAGGATGATTGCTTTTAATGTTGTACATACTATGTTGTATGTAATATAGTATGTACGGTTGAAGAAAGACCAAGGTCCATCCAGTTCAACCTATGTATGCATGTGAGTGTGTGTGTGTGTGTGTGTGTGTATTTACCTTCCCATATCTCTGTAGATTCTGCGAAAGAAGAAACTCATCCAGAAGTTTCATACATTTATCAATGTTATCAGCACATACCACCACCTGTGGCAATGAATTCCAAACTGTCAGCACTCTCACAGTGAAATACCCTCTTTGAATTCTAAGATTGAACCTTCTCTCTTCTAACCACTTGTGTCCCCGGGTTCTCAGTACAGTTTTGGAATTAAACAGTTTGTTCCTAATATTGTTGTCCCCATTGATGATTTTGAAGACTGCAATAAGTTCCCCTCTTCATTGCCTCTTTTATAAGGTGAATAAGTTAAGATTTTGAATGCGGTCTTCATAACTCAGGCCTTCTATCCCTTTAATTAAGTTTGTAGCCCTTCTCTGAACTCTCTCCAGTTCCAGGACGTGCCTCCTGAGAGTCGGTGACCAGAACTGTACCACATACTCAAGATGGGGCTGCACCACTGATTTATAAAGTGGAAGTATTACTCCTTGATCCCTTGCTACAATTCCTCTTTTAATACATGCCAGTATCTTGTTCGCTTTGCTGGCTGCTGCTTGGCATTGTTTACTATTGCCAAATCTGTGATCTATGAGGACCCCCAGGTCTTTTTCTATGTGTGACTTCCCAAAAGTAACACCCCCCAAGTAGTAGTTTGCGCACATGTTCTTTACTGCCATGTGCATAACCTTAAATTATTCAACATTAAATCGCATTTGCCATCTTGTAGCCCATGCCTCAATTTTGCTTAGGTCCTGTTGTGGTGCGAATATCTCTTGTTCAGAATTTACTGCTCTGCAGAGTTTAGTATCATCCGCAAAAAACGAAATTGAGCTATTTAGTCCAATCTCTATGCCATGGATGAATAAGATGAACAGGATTGGTCCCAGGACTGAACTCTGGGGCACCCCACTCCCCATTCTTGCCCAGTTTGTGAATGACCCATTTATCACTACCATCTAGGTCCATTCTTGCAGCCAATTTTCCAACCATGTATATAAAATTTCATCTAGACCTATAGATCTTAGTTTATGGATTAGGCATTTGTGGGGTACTGTGTCGAATGTTTTAGCAAAGTCCAGATAAACCATGTCTACGGGTATTCCTTTGTCTAATTTAGTACTTCCTTCTTCATAAAATGTTAGTAGATTGGTCTGGCAAGAACGGTCCTTCATGAAACCATGTTGGTTACCACTTATGATACCATTTTATATTTGCAAATTCCTGCACTTTGTCCTATATCATGCCTTCAAATATTTTACATACTATTGATGTTAGACTGACATGCCTGTAGTTTCACTTCTATTCCCCTTTTTTAATATTGGTACTACATTTGCTCTCCTCCAATCAACCTATTATTATACCATCCATAAAAATGTTGTACAAGCGTCTGGTTATGACTTGACTAAGTTCCTTTAGTACCCTCCGATGTAACCCGTCTGGTCCTGGCGATTTGTTTACATTTAATCTTTCTTATCTCTGTTCCAACATGACTGCGCACCAGTGCACAAAGCAAGGTCCATAAAGATATGGATGAGGGCGTTTGGGGTGGAGGAACTTGACTGGCCTGCACAGAGTCCTGACCTCAACCCGATCTAACACCTTTGGGTTGAATTAGAGTGGAGACTGCGAGCCCGACCTTCTCCTCCAACATCAGTACATGACCCCACAAATGGTCCAACATTCCCATAGACACACTCCTAAACCGTGTGGACGCCTTCCCAGAAGAGTTGAAGCTGTAATAGCTGCAAAGGTGGGCCAACTCAATACTGAACCCTACAGACTAAGACTGGGATGCCATTATAGTCCATGTGCGTGTAAAGGCAGGCGTCCCAATAATTTTGGCAATATAGTGTATTCTTCTTCTGCATGAAAGCAGGATGTCAGCACAAGCCTGGAGGTCACACTGAGGGAAACTCACCGATCTGTACATACAAAGTATAGTTTCCCATTTCCTTATTTGTGCAGCCTGCAGGGACAGCAACAACTGAAGAACCTGAATGTTATCACAGTTATCTCTAACGTTATATCTGTATTTATAATAAAAACAAACATTTCCATGCACTCATCTTCTTATCTGATCATTCAGCGACCTCACCAATAAAATGGAAGGAGAATTTCCTCCGGTGGTCACACATAAAAGGGAAGATATAGGCAGTGCTGGGCTCTTGTAGCTCTGTAAGGTCAGAGACCCCACAGACACTGGACCAATACTATCACTGCTATGTGTCTGACAGGCATCCCAGAGATCGCATTCTGCTGCCTCTACTCATCTGTTCATTCTGTGCAGTCATCCAATGTGATCACATCAATACATATAAAGTTCTCATATAATAGAAGACAAGTAACAACAATAATTAGTCATTTCTCTGGGAGATTGCTGATCATTCCAGTTCAACACAGAAATGGGATTATTCATAGTTATTCCTTACCTCAAACTCTTGATGTTGTGAAGAGCCGGTACAAGTTTCCTCAATCCTTCACTCTGAATATTACATGAACTTAGATTTACTTCTTTTGTTTCTCTGCAGGACTGAAGCATAGAAGACAGCACAGAGCAGTCCAGAGGGCTGAGGGGGACATCAGAAAAGTCAACTTTGTTTGATCCAACACATTGTGACACCAGAGCCTTATTCCTGCTCTCATGGAGATAGTAGAAGACATTAAGAAGATCTCTCTTGTCTCCTCGTTCTTTTCCCATTTTCTTCTGGATCCAGGTGATGACATGTCTGGCAGCCGGAGTAGACAATTCTCCCACATGAGACTTTAACATGGATCTAGTAGAAGAGTCTGAGAGACCGCAGAGGAAACGGAGAAGTATTTCAGCATGGCCATCTTTGTAAGATTCAGCATCATCAAGTGTTTTCTGTAATCTGTCAGAATTATAGTTCATGAAATGGACTAAAGCAGCAAAAAACTCCTGAAGAGTGAGATGTAAGAAGGTGTAATCCACATCAGGAGGCTGACCAGATTCCATCATGAAACATGAAAAGAGATGTTTATCATTTCTCACACTGAATGAGTCCAGATGACGCTCATCAAATACAATCATGTGATTCATGACTCCATGTTCTGCCATCCACCCAATAGATGTCAGCAGTTCCCGGGCAGGGTGACCACCATCTTTATTCTGGTTGTGATTGGCCAGAATGTTGGAGACAAAAGTCACAAAGAGTTGTGTCACTGTTTTGGGCAATGATGCCATCATCTGATCAGTGATTGTTGGTTGGGCTCTGAAGCACATCGATAACACTGTACAGATGATCCAGCAGTATGATGGGATATAACAGAAAGTGTACAGCGTGTCATTCTCCTGCACATAAAGAAAAGCCTTTTCTGACAATTCCTTATTTCCAAATAAATTTCTAAAGAAGATCAGTCTGTCTCCATGGAGAAATCCCATGATGTCCACTATTCTCTGGAAGACACCAGTATCAACTGAGGCCAGTCTAGTTGGGCGGCTGGTTATCAGTACAGAGCAACCCTTAAGAAGACTCTGCCTCACCAAACTGATTACAATCTCACCAAAATTTGTTCTACGATGTGTATATGTGCACAATTCAATTAATCTGAAATCCATTCGGTGAACACTTTCATCTAAGCCATCAAAAAGAAAAAGAAGTCTCTCTGGATGTTGTAATATATTTTCAATCTGACTCTTCAGATACGGATATTGTTGAAGAATCATCTCCTCCAAGCTGACCTCTCCCAGTCTATTAAGGTCCCGGAATCTGAATGAGAAGGCAAAAACAAATCTCTGATAGTGTTTTCCGGTCACCCAGTCATAGACAAACTTCTGTATCAGTGTGGTCTTCCCTATTCCTGGCACTCCGCTCACCATTACTGCATGTGGTGCACATTGTGACTGGTGGCTCCATCTGAACAGCCTATTGGGAGAAATATGTTCCAGTCCAGATTGTGTTTCCTTCAAGCATTCCTCATGTCTCACCCCGGTCTGTATTAGCTCATTCTGGGGACGTTTCCTGAACTGATCTGTGGAGACTACAATCAGGTTCACATAACGCTCATTGATGAGGGATCTTTGTGGTTCCAGGGTAGTTCCTGGGGGTCTATGTTCCACTAGAGTCTCAGTCTTCTCCATCAGATGTTGTTTGTGCTTCATCTGAATTTCTGGAAATGTAATGGAAATATTACTCAAGATAAAGCAGCAGAAAACCAGAGTTAGAGAACTTACCGGTAACTCTATTTCCAGTGGTCTTCCAGGACAGCCCATGAGAGTGTGTAACTCCTCCTCCAAACAGGAAACACGTCACCATAACCAGTTAAAAGACCCCCTAATACCATCCCTCTTCAGTTATTTTGAGAACCGGAGGACCATTTATGAGAGAGTCGACATAACTCCACCACAACAACGTTACATGAGTCATACCATTAGCATTGCATATCGGGCGGGAACTGAGCTGTCCTGGAAGACCACTGGAAATAGAGTTACCGGTAAGTTCTAACTCCGGTTTTCCAGTTGTCTTCCAGTCAAGCCCATGAGAGGATAACCAAGAACTTACCCACATTAGGGAGGGACCACTGCCTGCAGCACCTTTCTCCCAAAGGCCTGTTCCTTGGATGACAACAGGTCTAGACGGTAATGCTTGATGAAGGTTGAAAAACTCGTCCAGGTAGCCGCTTTACATATTTGCTCTGGAGTAGCTCCTGCTTTCTCTGCCCATGTGGTAGCCAATGACCTAGTAGAGTGGGCATTGAGGCCGTCTGGAGGAGAACTTCCTTTTGCTCTGTAAGCCTCAATTATAGCCTGCTTGATCCATATAGCTATAGATGATTTAGACGCTTGCTTTCCTTTGTTCTTTCCCGAAAACAGCACAAACAGTTGGATTTTCGTAAGGATTCCGTGCTCTGTAGATAGGCTAGTAAACACCTTCTTACATCCAAACAATGAAAAACTTGTTCCCGATCATTGGATGGGTTAGTTGAAAAGGTCGGCAAAATGATATCTTGAGATCTGTGGAAATCTGAGGCAATTTTCGGTAAAAAAGCCGGATCGTTTTTTCAGTACCGCCCGGTCGTCAAAGATTTTGAGAAAAGGTTGCAAAATAGACAGGGCCTGCAGCTCACTGATCCTGCGTGCCGAGGTCACCGCCACCAAGAGAACTGTCTTCAGGGTCAGCAGTTTGATAGAACTCTCCCCTAGTGGTTCGAAAGACGAACCCGATAGCCCCTGCAGTACAATAGACAGATCCCACTGGGGACAGGATTTTGTAGATATTGGTCTAATCCTTTTCAGGGCTTTAAAGAATCTTGATACAAGTGGCTCTTCCGCTAGTGATTTTTGGAGGTATACACTAAGGGCCGATATTTGAACCTTTACCACGAAACCCATATCCGCTCCATCTTGGAGAAATTCAAGTATAGAAGGTAAGTCCGTAGTACGGTTTTTTACAGTAGCCCATGAACCAAACTTCTTCCATACTTTCCCATAAATAGCCCTAGTCACTGGTTTACGGCTATTAAGTAAGGTTTGTATAACTCTACTGGACAGTCCTCTAGATCTCAGCAACTCTTCTTCAGATACCATGCGGTCAGGTTCAATGCCTTTACTCCTGGAAAAAGAAGCGGGGTCTGAGTGAGAAGATCCTGCCTGTCCGGAAGGGCCCATGGGACAAAAACTGTCAGACAGCAGGAGGGAGAACCATGCACTCTTTGGCCAGTAGGGGGCAATTAGAATCAGCTCGGTATTTTCTGTCAAACATTTTTGCAGCACTTTTGGAATCAGGTGAATTGGTAGGTAGCCATAATGATCTAATGATATAACAAGATAAGCAGCGCTAGGAGTTCAATTAGCTGTATATCACACAGGTGGCAGTGATTTAAACCAAAATAGTGTTTCCTTAACACATTACTTATATTAAATACTGCAAAGTCAATGTGATGAATTTTTAGTGTATCGTGTCAACACATCAATGTAAATAAATAAATATTGTGATGTAAAATACAAGCTGCTGTATTAAAGACGGCTGGGTCTGAAGATGTTTAAACCAAATTAACAGCGCTAGTAGGTGAATCAAAAAAACCATATAATCGTGTTTGTGAACTACAAATCATTAAAAAACCACATCAATGCAAGTTAATCAATAAAAAACATGGCACTGTAATAGTTAATAAACATGTGTACGATTAGGAGGTGATTTGTAAATGTAAAATTATTTATTACTTAAAAAGCAGTTAAATATCGATTTCAACTGCTTTTTAAGTAATAAATAATTTTACATTGGTTTTAAAGTCAATAATTAAAATGATAATTAGCGACGGGACACCTGATTTTTTATATACTAGTTTTTTATATATTCGTTTCTTATAATAGTGTTATATGTGCTTTTAGGCATTTTATTGTTAAATTTCTAATTTTATGTCAGATCAATATGTATTAAAATATGCAATAGTATTGGGATGTATGAAGAATATGAGATTATTGATATAGATACTGGCCTATAGAGATGGCTCACCTTTACAAGTGAGAGAGAACTAATAACTCTTCACCTTTCACTTTGTATCTAATCTGTGTCTAATTTGTATCTAGCTTGAGGAGATGTGAAACTATCCCACTGTGGGGAGCTAGTGAGACATCTAGTGGCCAATTGTTGTATTAACTCTGATGTGCTCTATATAAACTGTGATTTGGTATGGAAAGACAAACCTGCAATTCCCCTGAGGACGTCGGTGGTGACGAAACATGTAGGGGCGGGTCTACCATACCAAACACGTTTGTTTTCGGACCGGCCGAATGTGATTTTTTAATTTTTAAAAGAAATTTTAAATAAACTATTTTTGGAACTATTACCCAATGAAAGAATTTTTCTTTGCATGACTGTGGGAAGACTTTACACTGAGGGCTGATGGTAAAGAACGAGATACAAAAGACGCCGCAGTAACGTTGTCCCATCAGACAAAGCGTTTGGGGCTGTCTGTTAAACATCACCTCCTAATCGTACACATGTTTATTAACTATTACAGTGCTGTGTTTTTTATTGATTAACGGCACTTGCATTGATGTGTTTTTTTTATGATTTGTAGTTCACAAACACGATTATATGTTTTTTTGATTCACCTACTAGCGCTGTTAATTTGGTTTAAACATAATGATCTAATGTTGATAATATTTGTGGAAGGGACACTCGCGGGTTACGAACATAAAACAGGATATCGTCTACATATGCTGCCAATTTGAATTTGCCCGCCATGGTCGGGATACCCTGAATGTCAGGGTTTCGTCTAATAGTAGCTAAAATGGGCTCTAACGAGATGGCGAACAGTAGGGGAGACAAGGGGCAGCCCTGCCTGGTTCCATTGTGAAACGTAAATGAGGGGGATAGGGATCCATTAATTCGTATTTTCGCTGTGGGATTAATATAGAGCGCCGAAATCTACTCCATCATCCGGACACCCAGACCCAGGCGGGACAGGGTTGCCAGGAGAAAATCCCAAGCCACCCTGTCGAACGCCTTCTCTGCGTCGGTGGAAAGGAGCATAGTGGGGGATTTTTTGTTGCTTAGCAATATGCATCAGGTTGATAGATTTAAGAGCGTTATCCTGGGCTTCGCTGCCCGGAATAAAGCCCACCTGGTCCGGGCGTATCTACGAAAGAAGGAGCGGGTATAGTCTATTCGCTAATATCTTAGCATATAATTTAGTATCCACATTAAGTAAGGAGATGGGTCGATAACTAGCGCAGCTCGAGGGGTCTTTCCCAGGTTTAGCTATAACCGTGATGTTAGGGACTCTGGGCGCATAGGTGGATTCTTGGAGATAGTGTTAGCATAGGAGCAAAAGTGGGGGGCTAAGATGTCCTGGAAACGTTTACAATAAAGTAAGGTAAACCCATCCGGGCCCGGGCTGGTGCTCTTAACCACTTCTGGGCAGGCCGTAGTAAAAAAACGGCTGGCCCGGAGCTCTCTAGATCTGAGCGGGCGTCTTTAGACGTCTGCTCAGACACGCCCCCTCACGCGCGCCGCCGGGGGCGCGCGAGCGGGAAACGGCCGAAATTTAAAAACAGGCAGCGGTGCCTGTTACCATACAAGCGATCCGCCGGATCTTGAATTCGAGTTCAGTGATATCAGCTTTGAGTGCAGAAAGGAAGGATTCAGGTACCCTGGGTAGGGAGGCTTGCTGCAAATACAAATTGATTTTCTCCAATCTGGATGCATTAGCTAGAGGGACATCTAATTTATTTACCTGGTAGAGGTCTTGGTAATAATTGCGGAAAACTTCCGCAATGGCCGACGTGATATGTGCTATGTAGCCCTTTTTCGTTTTAATCTAGGAGATGTAAGTGACGGATTGTTTGGTTCTCAAGGCACGTGCCAAGAATCAACTGGGTTTGCCCCCTAATTCATAATATTTACGTGAGACTATATTAAAGGCCCTTGTGGTATTTTGCTCCAGTAGGAGTTGCACTTCGCCACGTTTGGCCAGGAGTTCCTGGAGGATCTGTGGGTCATGGAGGCTTTTGTGAGACGTTTCTAAACGTTGGATCTCCAAGAGTAATGCCGTCATGGCTGCCATCCGTTCCCGTTTACGTCGGGCCCCCACAGCCATCAGTCTGCCACGCAAGACCGCCTTGTGGGCTTCCCACGTGCATGCCGCCGATACCTCGGGGGAGGCATTGGTAGCAAAATAGGAAGCTATGGACTGTGACAGGTCTGCGGCAATAAGCTGGTCGTGCAATAAAGAATCATTGAGTTTCCAGTTGTACGTCCTTACACCCAGTGAGTCCAGGGACAGAGAGATCATAACTGGCGCGTGATCCCAAATCGTGGTCAGCAGGATCTCTGTTGATTGCAATTTTTCCAGGAGGGTGTGATCTAACATGATCACATCAATCCTGGAATAGGTAGAGTGTACTGAGGAGAAATGCATGTAGCAAGGACTCCCGGGTGTAGGAGACGCCATGCATCTACCAGCTGAGATCTGTGGAGGGCCCTGCGCAAAGAGGCAAGATGGGTGGGTGGATTCCGGGCGACCCCTGAGGAGGAATCTAGTAAGGGATCTAAGCATAGGTTCAGGTCCCCCGCCAGAAGAAGTTTACCTTTACGAAAGTCCTCAATTTTACCAAGGACCCGCCTCAAAAAGGCCACCTGGTGTACATTTGGAGAATACACGTTAGCCAACGATAAATCAATGCCCTGAATGGCAACCTGCAAAAGGAGATATCGACCATCCGAGTTGGGCATGCGGTCTCGTTTTGTGGGTGACGCGCTGTAATACCATAACGTGTAATGATGGGCTTTAATCAAGGTTGGGGAAATATATGAGAGGTGCGTCTCCTGGAGGAAGACCACGTCTGCTTTGCATCTGTTGATTTCCGACAAGATCTGGTGCCGTTTACGCGGGGAATTAAGGCCCCGCACGTTATAGGAGATTAGCTTTAGAGTCGCCATTGGTGGGTTTCAGGAGGGGTCCCCCCAGAGCAGCTCAAGGGACCTGAGCAAGTTCAAAACACAAAAGGGAGACCCAAAAGGGAGACAGACAAAGGTAGGGGGTGAACACAAGGAGACATACCCGGACATGGGCAGACGAATCTGCCCATCTCTAAGTGCCGTAAATTCGGCAGGAGATGCCTTTTCGCTGGGCCAAGGGCTCAGGGAAGACATGGCCTAATGGGGGTGGAGGGCCACGCACGGCAGAACCTGGAGTGGGAGTCCGCATTTGGTAACGAAGGGGGGCTCACCCATGTGCGCCTGAAGCCTCCCCCCCAAAGAGTGCATATAAAATATATTTGAAAGTCAGAGCCGGAACTTATAATAACCAACAGTGAGAAATCAAACCAAAATTCAACGATCCAACTCAGATCAAACAAGTGATATAACAATGGTGAACTACTTTGCCTCGGTGCCTCTGACAGGTGGCAGGAGAGGGCACCTAATTAGATCTCATAACGATCGGCAGTGGGAGTGATTGCCTGCAAAGCAGGAGCAGGGCAGCGGTCAGATCAGTCACCTGTGTTGGAGTGGGGTGGAGGCCTGCGCCAGGAACCGCTCTAAGGTTTCGGTGCTGTTGGTTGCCAATACGGTGATGGGGTAAAGTGCCATTCCGGTGGTTGGCCGGCCCACTCATATAGATCTGGCGTGGAAATCTCCAACTTGGTGCAGAAATCGGCTAGCTCCTCTGGGAAGCGCAGGACCACAGATTTTCCCTCCCTGGTGGCGATGAGGCAAGCAGGGAATCCCTAGCGGTAAGGGATATGGGCATCCTTCAGCAGCTTCAACAGGGGCCTCAGTTTCCGCCTACGGGCAAGAGTCTCCGGGGAGAGGTCAGGGAAAAGTTGGATCTTTGTGCCATCAAAGTCGACTTCCGAAGATGACTTCAGGTGTGTGAAGATCAGGGCCTTATCCGCGTAGTAGTGGAGCCGCACTATGACATTGAGGGGCAATTCCCCCGCCAGTGCTCTGGGTTTCAGGGCCCTGTGCGGTCGATCGAACAGGAGTGTGGAGGTAGGGGGCCGGCCCAGGATGGAGTTAAGGATGCCCCTGACGGTGTCTGCGAGGTCCGCGTCACTTGTGGCTTCAGGAAGGCCCTGCAGGCGAAGGTTATTTCTGCGGTTCCTGTTCTCCTGATCCTCGATTTTGTACAGTGCTTGTCGGGTGTGGAGCCAGGATTTCTTACCCTGGTTCTGAAGCTCCCGGATGGCCTGTGCGTGTTCGTCCAGGCGGTCCTCTACGGCCTCCACGCAGTGTAGCGTGTGCGATAGTTCGGACCGGAGCGCCGTCAGATCCGTCTTGATGGAGGTTTCCAGTCGGAGGAACATGGCCGACAGCTCCCTCTTGGTCGGCAAAGAGTGTGCCAAAGTGCGCACCGACACTTCAGAGCCGTCCGCTTCCGACTGGGCCCAGGTGTCGTCTCGCATGGGTTGTCGGTGGTGGGTAGAGGCCTTTGCAGGACGCGCCGGCGATAAGGTTGGAGGCGCGTGCAAGGCCCCGTGGTCGTCTGGCGGGGATTCTGCCGCCCATAGGCGTTTGAGCGAGCCCGCACTCTGTCTCTTGGTGGGGCCCGACTTTTGGCCTCTTTTTCCCCCCATGAGGAGAGTGTGGGAAGCAGGCGAAGTGTCCGCGGATCACAAGCAACTCGGGGATGGAGCGGGAGCCTCAGTTAAGCACGTCCAGCCGCCGTCATAGGTAAGCCACGCCCCACTTGTCAACTGTTAATAGATGGGTGCTTGGTTACATGCCTTTAATTAGGGGCAACCATAAATAGGTTAGAGGTGATTTGGGGACTCACACTTGTTAAGTAGTGCTGGGGCAATAAAGATCACAGGCCAGATTAGGAGATCTTTGTGTTTGGAATGTGGAGGGACCTTGCAGATGACTAAATGAAGGCCTGTATTTGCTTTGAACTTGGGAACAAGAGAATGCTATATTTAATATTATTAGACTCAAACCCCACGTCACATCTTCAAATTCCAAAAAACAGAGATCTGCTAATCTGGCCTGAGATATTTATAGTCTTTAGCACTCATTAACAAGTGAGATTCCATAATCACCCTCTTAACCCTTTTTATGGCTACCCCTATGGCTTCCTGAATGGGACTTCTGGTATTCGGTTAAGGCGAGTACCGGAAAAAAAATATCGGTACTCGATACCAAAATACCGGTGCATCCCTAATCTTAAGTTATGAATTAAACCATTTGGGAGGAGCAGAGAAGGAAATCATAAAGGCTCGTCCCTCCTGCTCTCTCTCCCCAGCCCTGCCCTAGGGGCCGGCTATGTGACACCCTCTAGAGGGCTGACAAAAGATGCTGCCGAGGCAGCTAGATAGGCTCTTGTTTTGAAAAATCAAGAAAGTAACTCGAGTAACATCAAGAAGTCTTAACCTCCCAGAAGAGTTCCCTTTTAATATCTGGACATCATCTGTGCTAGCTTGCTTGAAGAAGAGCCCTTCAGACCTCTCTTTTGTTTATTGAACCTCTGAACTCTGTCAGAACTCCTAAAACCAGGACTGTTGAGTATCCACCTTTTATTTCCTTTTATTTTACTGTTGTTTTATATTTTGTCTCTTTTTATTAATATTTTTTTCTATATATTTTCTGCACCGTTTCTTTTATTAAAGGACGATCTTAAAAATCATTAAGCTTATCTCTACGCTCTAAATATGAACTTAAAGTATCCTTGCCTCTGTGAAGAGCGCTACTGTATAGCAAGACCTGTCATATTCCTGTCTGAGAGGACAGCAGTATCATAGAACTTGACAGCGTTATCACAGAATCACATGACGAGGGAGCATGGAGCCGGCCTCCCGGCCAATCAGAAAGCAGGGCGCCGCGTCATTAGACGGCGCCTGGCTTCCATGATTGGCCAGCAAGACGGCTCCGCCTGGGTACCGGAGGAAGGCCGCTCCTGGCTGGAGAGGCCCCGGGGGTGACAGGCTGGACATGCTGAGGTGAGAGGGGACAGTCTTTCTTGTTAATCGGGAAGCCGGGTGGCGAGTCATTAACACCACCTGGCTTCCTGAATGGGACTTCCAACACTCGGTAATTGGTATCGGCGAGTACCAAAAAAAAATTATCGGTACTCGTACTCGGTACCAAAATACCGTTATCGGTGCATTCCTAGATAAAACATTACTTTAATGTACAATTACACATTTTCTGAAAGCAGAGGCCCTGCAATAGTGAAAAATGATCGTACTCAGAATGTTCTATAGGTGACGCTATAAAACACCTTACAGCTCATCAGTTTAGAGTTAACAGTGAGTGATGGCCCTAGAATTATTCCTCTGAACAATAACATTGATATGTGTGGTGCAATCACTGTTTACATACACATGCATGCTCTATATATTTGTTTGCATCCACATGTAGTTGGCAGGGGTCTTGCTTTAAAATTGTTTTTTGATTTGTATTTATTGTATTATTCTTTACTTTTTCAGTTAGATCCCCGATGTCTCCCCTGTCCTCCACTGCAGGCGATCAAGCACAGGATTGTGGTTGATTGTCTATTTAACCATCATTTTATCCAGGTTTGTGTCCTTTAATTTAGGAAACTCTGGGAGCACGCTGCTTCCTGCTTCGATGATAATAGATGGACCAGGGAATGGATGTTCCCTCATCTGCAACATCTCCCCATCCTGAGTGCATTTGCTGTGGTCTAGGACCCCACAGAGGAGTGGGAGAGCCCGGAAAACACAGCGGTGGGTGCGATGGGGAGCGGGGGGGGGGGGAGTTATAGTAATGTCCTATAGTCCTGAAGTGGTAGAAGACACAGAACATAATAACAACATTGTCATAAGCTTTGGTACACTTCTTTTCATGATAGGAAGAGGAAGGAAAACTGTTTCAGGGAAAATATAACACCAGGTTGGTGATATTTTTCATCAAATTACCTTTCATCTTCCGAGTCAGCGAGTGTCCGTCTTCATCCAGCAGAATCTGCTCCACCAGACCCTCACCTATAAAAAAATACATTTATAAAAGATGTGACTTGATCCCATCCGTTCCAGGCAGACCCACAAAATAATGCATTTGAATGACTGTGAAGGTTCTCATTTATCCAGGTCATGGTATATCTGTAAAAAAAAATAAATCAGGGCCACTGGACTTTCTGTATTTTTCATCTATTTCTCAGTTCAGAAAGTGTAACAATGTAAAAAGATTAAAAAAAAGCAACAACAAAAAAATCTCTCCTCTCTACCAGCCTCCATATACACACACACACACACACCAGTGAAATGTCTGCAAGAAAAATACAGCAAGTTCAGTTGCTTTGATTTATTTTTTTACAGATGTTGCATTTGAATTATGTAATCAGCCTGCATATAATTTACTCATATAGCACCTACAATTTAAATAGTTGCACATTCACATCTGTCCCTGCCCTCAAGGAGCTTACAATCTAAGGTCCCTATCTTCCGGGAAACTGTTCACAACAACAATTCTCAATGAGACAGAGAGGGGTGAAGGAGTGATGACATCAGCGCCATTCTTGGTATCATTGTACTGTGAGGGCAGGGTGCCGTAGTGACACTTTTCCCCTCCAGGGGGCAGGTGCATGATGCCGGGCACTCACAAGAAGTGGGTTGAATGCTGCTTAGCTTCATTCATTGCAAAAGTGGAATGCAGAACGGGTGAGCCTGCAGGGGGTAGCACCAGAGAGGATGTGAAAATTGATGCCAAAGTTGCTTTGTTAATATTTTTTAAATGTCAGAGACTTGTTAAAAATAAAGAGAATAATAAAGTTGGGCTTCAAGTAGGAATGTCCCAATATCATTTTTTCAAAACCAAGTACAAGTACTTTCCCTCAGGTTGCTGATACCAATCACCGATACTTTTCTTTAACCACTTGCCGTCCGCCCATTGTAAATACACAGGCGAACAGCAACCTCTTCCCAGCGGGTGGACGTATATGTACGTGATTTTATTCTGCAAGCAGTTTCCCGCTAGGAATGTAAACAGCCAGTACCGGCCGATACATACAAGTGTTCGGCCGGCTCTACAGCTCTTGTTAACCTCCTATGTGATAGCAAAAAAGTTAAGTGTAAAAAAAAGTTTAAAAAAAAATTAAAATCTCATTATAAAAAATAAATTAACTGCCTCCGGGCCGGCCGTAGTAAAAAAAACGGCCGGCCAGGAGCTCTCTAGATCTGAGCGGGCGTCTTTAGACGTCCGCTCAGACACGCCCCCTTGTCTTGAATGCGGGAAATGGCCGCAATTTAAAAACGGGCAGCGATGCCCGTTAATATACATGCGATCTGCCGGCTGTAAAGCCGGCGGATCGCTTGTATTTAGCGACAATCGGTGCGGCCCCCCCCCTCCCGCCATTGTCCCTCTGATCCCGGGCTCCGCTGTGCCCGGTGCGAGCCCGGGATCAGCATGTCGGCTGTGTCACATGGGATCAGAGGGAGCTCGGTACACGAGCTCCCTCCGGTCCCCTCTCCGCTGTGAGAATGCGGAACTGATGTATATTACATCACTTCCGCATTCTTGTGTCACTCTCCAGCTTCAGAAGCTGGAAAGAAGCTGATGGAGCAGATCTCTCCCCTGATGTCTCCATAATTTCCTAACATAATGTTTAAAAAAAACGTGTTTTTTTTCAAAATTTTCAGTAATTTTTCCTAATTATAATAAAAAATAAAAACCCCAGTGGTGTTTAAAAACCACCAAAAGAAAGCTCTATCTGCCCCCAACAAAATGGTGTAAAATTCATTTCAGTACCGCAGCAGCAGAAACTTCATACTGAGAAACTAGATAAGCATGAACATACAGACTAGCATAGACTAGCATTGCACTACAGCGCCATCTACAGCTCAAAAGACATAATGTATGCTGTTGTATTTTCAAAACTTTACGGGGTGTATTTAGAATTAATTTGTAGAGACTTTCATCCTGCAAAACTCTAAACATTCGTTCTGTGCAAATAGGGGCAAAAACAAAGGTTTTAAGTCCAAATCTCCATAAGAATATTAGGAAATCATGGCCACTCAGAGTGTCCTGGCAGTGGCTAGCGAGGGGAGGGCAGAGGGGGGCACGTACTCCCGGCCGTTTAACAGCGTTCTGAAGAACCCATCTAAAGGGATTCCGGGGATGTCCTGTTTGATAAAACATCCGTGAAGGCTGGAGCAGACACCGATGTTTTATCAAACAGGACATCCCCGCATCCCTTCAGATGTGCCTGTTTCTGCCTGGCCCTGAATGATATGTACATGTCAGGCCCTACAGGAGACAGGGTGTCCTTCCTGTGATCAGAGCAATCAGGTATGGAGGTGGGGGGGGATGACGGGGACAAGTTAAAGGGGTTCTAAACCCTTCCGTTTTTTTTGCTTATATCTACTGCTATCAAGCAGTAGATATAGGCAAGAAGTGTAAAAAAAAAAAAAAAACGCTTGAACTAGTTTTAAACTTACTTCGTTATCGCTGCTCGCTCCCACACCGAGAATCAGGAAGTGATCGTACGGCCGCAAAGGATCTTGGGGCGGGCGCATGCGCAGTTCCGATTCTCGGCCGGGAGGCGAGCAGAGACGCAAGG
>NW_017307091.1:124879-133809 GCF_000935625.1 Nanorana parkeri
TGCGTCTCGCCTCGTCTCCCGGCAAAAAATCCGAACTGCGCATGCGCCTGCCACAGGATGCTTTGCGGCCGCCCGAGCAGGTTCGGATTTTCGGACGGGAGCGCGCGGGGAAGACACAGGTAAGTTTAAACCGCTTTGAAAGCGCAAAGCACAACTTGCACAAAGCACAAACCCCGCACAGCCCACCCGAGACTCCGCACAGACCACCTAAAATTTCGCACAACCTACCAGAGACCCCACCGGGCCACCAGATACTCCACACAGCCCACCTGAGACTCCGCACAGCCCACCTAAAACTTTGCACAGCCCACCAGAGACCCCACCAGGCCACCAGAGACTCCACACAGCCCACCTGAGACTCCACACAGCCCACCTAAAACTCTGCACAGCCCACCAGAGACCCCACCAAGCCACCTGAGACTCCACACAGCCCACCTGAGACTCCGCATAGCCCACCTAAAATTTCGCATAGCCCACCTAAAATTTTGCACAGCCCACCAGAGACCCCACCAGGCCACCAGAGACTCCACACAGCCCACCTGAGACTCCACACAGCCCACCTAAAACTCTGCACAGCCCACCAGAGACCCCACCAAGCCACCTGAGACTCCACACAGCCCACCTGAGACTCCGCATAGCCCACCTAAAATTTCGCATAGCCCACCTAAAATTTTGCACAGCCCACCAGAGACCCCACCAGGCCACCAGAGACTCCACACAGCCCACCTGAGACTCCACACAGCCCACCTAAAACTCTGCACAGCCCACCAGAGACCCCACCAAGCCACCTGAGACTCCACACAGCCCACCTGAGACTCCGCATAGCCCACCTAAAATTTCGCATAGCCCACCTAAAATTTTGCACAGCCCACCAGAGACCCCACCAGGCCACCAGAGACTCCACACAACCTACCTGAGACACCACACAGCCCACCTGAGACTTCGCACAGCCCACCTGAGACTTCGCACAGCCCACCTAAAACTTTGCACAGCCCAGCTAAAACTTCGCACAGCCCACCTGAGACCCCACCAGGCCACCTGAGACTCCGCACAGCCCACATTAAAGTTCGCACAGCCCACATTAAAGTTCGCACAGCCCAGCAGAGACACCACCAGAGACTCCACACAGCCCACCTGAGACTCCGCACAGCCCACCAGAGACCCCACCAAAAAAAAAAGTTATTTTTTTAAGATCCATCCAGTCTCCCTACCTTATCAGAACTGGAGTAGATCCTTAGTCTGGGGTCCAGTGTGGGCTGCTGTGCTGTGACAGAGCTCCATCCATATGTGCATTGCTTGTACAGCTCCCTCGCACACCCTGTAGAGGTGCCTGGAGCCAGAATGTGACGTCACTCCGGGCCAGCCACCTCTACAGGACATGAGAGGGAGCTGTAAGCTCCCTCGCAGCCATTGTCCTATCACATCCCTCCTCAAGCTGACACTCGGCTCTGGGAGGCATATTTTGAATGGCTGCTTGGTGCAAGAACTGACAGTGCGCTAGGGGGAGGCTGAGGAGCCTCTCACCTAGAAAAGGGGAAGGCACCCGGGGACACACACCACGGATGTCGCTTTTTTTTTTTCAAACCTTGGTGTGTCTGCTAGATAAAGTCTTATAATTTGAGGAAGCTGAACTAGTTGACTAGTTGTTTCCACCTAAATATGCTTTTGCTTTTTTTTAAGGACATATAAGGCTTTTACTTTTTTTTTTATAAATACCCTGCTCCATGTTTTTTGTAGGCTGACAAATGGACAAATATGTTAAAAACAATAAATATTTCCCTCTAGAGCAGTGGTTCTCAACCTGTGTAACCTCAGGACCCACATTTGTCCTTGGTCACTAAGTCGTGACCCAAGTCACACTGCAATGGAACGCACGGCATTGCGGTACTGCGCATTCCGATGCGGGCAATAGAACTGTGGGCGGGAGGCGCGTTTGGGGTGCCATTCAAATGAATGGCAATGCAACACACCTCTCACACCAGAAATTGTGGTGGGTGTTAATTTACGTGGTACAGTGTGTTAATCACACGGGACTGTGCGATTAACACACTGTAGTAATGTGAACGGGCAACCAAAAACACTGACACACACACGCCAAAAAGGTTTTAATTTTTTTGCCTTTAAGGTCCACCCAGTCTTCCTATCTTACGAGAACCGGAGTGAATCCTCAGCCTGGGGTCCAGTCTGGGCTACTCTGCTGCAGTGACATGCGGTACCTCTTGCTCCGGGTGAGCCCCGCCCCCGCTGACCAAACCCCTGCCCCCTGTCAAATGAAGCTCTGCCCCCTGTCGTACAAAGCTCCGCCCAACCCGTCCCCAAGCTAGTGTAAAGGAGGAGGGGAGGAGCCTCCATGTCCCTCACTTGCTCCTCACTGCTGAGGTGCTCCGTCCATGACAGGTTACACAGTGGGGAGGATTTCCCTGCTGTGTAACCTGTTAGATGCTGATCTGAATGGATAAAAAGCTGTCAGCTTCAGACATGAAGCTGACAGCTTTTCCCCCCATAATTCTAGGTGAAGCCCTGCCTCACCTGCCTCCCCTAACCGCACGTCCCTGCTGTGCTGTGATGGAGCGCCATCCATATGCGCATTGCTGGTACAGCTCCCTTGTGTGCCCTGTAGAGGTGCCGGGAGCCAGAATGTGATGTCACTCCGGTCCAGGCACCTCTACAGGGCACACGCGAGAGCTGTAAGCAACGCAGGTATGGATGGAGCTCCCTCGCGGCCATAATCCCATCCCATCCCACCTCAAGCTGACACTCAGCATATTTTGAATGGCTGCTTGGTGTGAGAACTGACAGTGCTGCGCTAGGGGGAGGCTGATGAGCCTCTCACCTAGAAAAGTGGAAGGCGTGCAGTGACCGACTGAACATGGGGTTGCGACCCACTTTTGGGTCACGACCCACCAGTTGAGAACCAAAGCTCTAAAGTGACCAAAACAAAAATTGTAAACAATTGGCTCCAAAAAAGAAGATCATTCATACTTGCCTGTCCTTCTGCCCGTGTCTCTGAATTTCACCCTCTTGAGGAATCTTCATCTGAGACTTCTGAAATATTGGAGGACCACATTCCCCGCTGTGGTTCCTCCCTCCCAGCACAATGAAACTGTCCCAGGATTGTCACAATTGTTATCACACAAAGTCCTGTTACCTGTCTTGGTGATCTCATCCAGAGCCGCTGATAAATTAGGATGAGGATAATTTGTCTTTAGTGCATAGAGACTTTCCCAGAGTCCAATCACAGCTTTTCTTCCCCGTTCCCGAATATCTTCTAACAAGGTGTGAGAGAAGGAATCGTGTTGTTTTCTCGCCAGGTAGGTCTGAAACACAAATATAATAGTTTTTTGTAAAAAATTGTCAAGAAGGGAAAGGGAGGGGATGGGGGGCATACTGCAGATATGAAGTGCAGGCATCTACCCGAGGCAGCCTGCCAAACCCTCCTGTCATGGCCGAATGCAGGGCAATTGTGACACAAAAAACATTGACACATCTGGGTTGTGCCCTTAAGCCTCTCCTTCATATATTTCTACTGGTCCATCACAGTAATGGGCTAGTTCATTGGCCAATAGGATTGGGTAGGGCCTTACCTTGACCTGTCAGAACAGCCCAGCATTGTGCAGTGACAAGAAGGTTTTGGGAGTCTGCAGCGGGTATGTGCTCCACCAGGCATAATTTTTACCCCAGAGGGGTTCATTTACTAATGGAGTAGAGCAGGGATGGCCAAACTGCAGCCCTCCAGCTGTGGTGGAACTACGATTCCCATGAGGATTTGCAAGATTCTCACAGCCACAGACATGACTACCGGAGAGAGATGCTTCAATGGATTTGTAGTTTCACCACAGCTGGAGGGCCGGAGTTTGGCCG
Organism: Nanorana parkeri; assembly: GCF_000935625.1. Lineage (NCBI taxonomy): Eukaryota > Metazoa > Chordata > Amphibia > Anura > Dicroglossidae > Nanorana > Nanorana parkeri. The sequence goes on from NW_017307091.1 coordinate 128,741, forward strand.
TCCCTGGAGTAGAGGATGATCACCTAGCAGTCAATATTCACCTTTCACAGTGTGTATTCGCTTTGCAAAGTGTATGATGTTGAAATAGGTGAACAGCCAATCACAGGCAAGTGTAGCACAGGCAGAGTATTGCTCCTGTAGTATATGCAGAGTATTGCTCTCTGAAACACTGCATTGCATTTCTCTGGCTAGACTGATAGCCCACAGAGACTGGAGGGGACACTCTACTGGCTGAAGCTGCAGGATTGTTCTTGGATTGGTTACTGCTGTAGCTAAGAAGGAAGCCCACCCCTAACAACAAAGGCAAAGAAGGACTTGATTGGATAGCAGCCCAGGAGAGCTGTGTTTAGCTGCCAGGCCATTTAGCCCCGCCCACCACCCGACGAGAGCCGACTGAGGGGATAGAGGGAAACACAGGGAGGGAGACACAGACTGGTATGCGGCAGCCAGACAGGGGAAGTGTCTCTTGTGTTTTGTCGCTTGTGCACTGCCAGAGCCTGTGATTCTTGTGTAGACTTATAAAGGGAGGTGCAGGCTTGAGAGGGGAGTTTTCAGTGTGTTATTCTACTCTTATGTCTGATCTCTGAAGATGTGCTAACAGTGCAGTGACATCTAGAGTCACATTTCGGTACTGCAGCCATCATCAGCCAGATTGGGGGATTTTGCGGCCTGAGTTCCACCCATCTCCATCGAGTCGGCTGAGACAGCTATCAAGCTACCATTTGCTGGAAGGAAGATACATAAAGTTCATCTAATGGTGAGAGATCTTTTGCCATCTTTGTGTGAATTAATCTTGCTTATTCCTGCTAGATCCTATTAACTGCCAATGCAGCTTTATCTGAAGGTGGATCACCGCACCTAGTAATGTTGGTTACCCGGTGACATTTTGTGAAGATACCCCTTTCCATCCTGTGGATTACAAATATTGTTTTACAAAAGGCTGAGTACCCAACCACAGAATTTAAAGGGCCCCAACGCTGGCAGACTCTGTGTGTAGAATTCCCACTGGCCAGTGGTTAGCTAGAACCTACAAGACCTAGATAGGTTCTTACAGTCAGTCATATGACTTTTGGTACTTGTTGAACGGTATTCCTGTATTGTGCAATTGACAGTGTTGTTCACCATTCGCTCATTGCATTTCAGGCAATGCCTCTTACTGGCGGTTAAAGTGAACGGACACAGGGCCGGATTCCCGGCAAGGCCACCGAGGCCTTGGCGGGACAGGTTTGAATCACCCGGAACATAGAGTTCCGGGCACCGGGCGGTAATTTACTTTCTACATTTAGCCCTGCTTTGCACAAGCAGAGCTAAATGTAGAATAGGAGAAATGACTTGTTTCTTTACAAGTGTTCTCAGGAATGCCACGGTGTGTTGGTGTCATTGGATCCAGGTACGGGTGAGTCATCACTGGTGTGGGACAGAAGACCCTTATATTACAGCGGCCCTTGCGGGGGTAGCGCTACACAAGGAAGATAAAAAAAGATGATTTTAAGTACATAATTGGGTATTCATAGAAAAAACATGTTCACCTTGTTCACCATGGGCACCATATGTGTAACGGTAAGTGCAGTACACACAGTTTTCTCAAGAGGGACTTATCTACACTGCATAGCAGTACTTCAAAATCATAAATGGACGTTGGATAGAGGAGAGCAGTTCTCCGACCCCTCTATGTGAGGTGGAGATGACCTCCACAACTGTCATCCCATGTACCAGAAGGAGGAAAAGAATGATGGAGTTAGGAAAGAAGTGGGATGAGCAGGCCCGGATTCCCCACAAGGCCACCGAGGACCGGCCTCGGGGCGGCACGTAGCAGAGGGGCGGCAGTGCCGTGGAGTCCCCCGACGCCTGGAACATGTAGTTCCGGGCACAGGGCGGTAAGTGGGGAATCCGGCCGTTCGTTTACAAGTGATTGCGGCGATGTCGCCGCGATCACTTGTAATATGTGTGCAGTCCCCTCACCTACCTCTCTCCGCTGGTCTTCGGGACTCCGTCCTCCCCCGGCCGTTGAATCTCTCTCCTGAAATTGCCACACCCTCCACTGCTTGGGCCCCACTGAACAATCAGTGCCCGAGAGCAGAAGCTAAGTAGGGAGTCGCCCAAGGCTAGCAGCGATGGCAGGATCACAGCGATCACAGTTGCATAACTCCTCCCAAGAGCCGGCCCACTGCTTCCATCAGAGCTCAATTGCATAGAGAGGCACAGAGACCCAATGATGACATCACCAGGTATAAATAACCCGCCGAAAATCGTACGATTCTCGGCGGGTTTTCGAGCCTGCTCGGGAGACAAAAGACGTGCGACCGTACAGTAGAAACGGTCGCACGCCTTCCATACACCTGCCGATTATCGTACGATCGCAGGATCACCCGCGATTATCGTACGATGTCTGCACCTTAACACAGACATGAAGACAATGATGAGGAGATACAGAATGATAGGCAGCTGATGTTATACACAGGACTCCCCACGCTCAGGAGGAAGGGGCGGGACTAACCTTGACTTTTACAGAGAAAGTCACAATTTCCCCAGAACGTCAGCTGCAGTGATATCTACACAAGGTTCTCCCCAATATAGACATATATAGCTGTTCATTTAGGAATATATTTGCCTTACATCTGTGTTTAAGACATTCCGACATTTCATCTCTTTCAGGAGGGCTCCAGTGTCCAAGTTCTCCAGGATGCAGGTCAGATCATCTCTGTAATACTCGAATATCATCCTCAGTGATGAATCAGGGTACGCAGACAGCTGACGGCGGAAACTGCTGATGTCCGCTAGAAAATAACAACAACATGTATCTGTTTCTCTTTGCTTTGTATTTCTTTTGTGTTTCTTAAATTGTGTGCCAGTGCCAGTCCAGGAGCAGGACTGAGTTAACATAGGGGCTAGTGAAGTGCCAGCTCCAGGCCCACCACTGAAAATAGGCCAGGCTGGCGCAGATCACCTCAGTATGCCCGATGGCAATCTGGGCCACTCGGGCTGAACACAATCAGGCAGAGGCGCTGGTGGCTCTCTAATTAGGCATTTTAGATGGAGAAACGCCCCTGCTGCTTCCGACCGACAGCACCAGGCCCCTGATAAACTTAATCTGGCCCTGTCCAAGAGTGAGCCACAGGGTATAGGGAACAACACCTCCCTCGGTGTAAATGCAGCAGTCTATCCCTAGCAGTCAGACTCACCCCCAGAATAGTCACAGATACTTCTCTCTAATCAGCAGAGACGGGGTGTATAGTAATATTGTCATCATGCCAGTGTCTGGATTTCTGGGCCATGCTCGATTGGAGCGTGACCCGGATTTAAATAGACACTGGGGTTAAACCATTGGAGTAGATATCTTATGCGTAGCGGAGCAATGTTTTCTTAGCGAGTGTGTGGATGCCAAGCTAGGGCCCCTGCGCAAAACGCGGATTTATTGGTTTGGCGTGTATACAACTTGCTTTGAGGACATAGTATTATTTAAATACATATCTGCCTTTATGAAAGGAACGTGCGTTCGTATTTCTGATGCGTCTGATCAGCTTGCTGGTGATAGTATGGCATTGTCCCTGCAGATAAGCATGCATTCATAGGAATCATAGTAACGTTATTGGGCATTGCTCACTGAGCACTGCTGGATAAGGTTCGCTCCAGTGGTAATGGGAGATTGTGTTTGTGGGTCTGGAAAGATGGCGGCTAGGAAAACATGCGGCTGTGCACACGGGTCTATGGGCTATGCACACCGCTTCTACTATGATACAGACATACACTCCCTTTTCTTTTGCGTACATGTGCTTTGTTGGCTGGCTATGATATGTTGAGGTATTGAGGAAGTGATGTTGGTTGTTGACATCACTTCCTGGTTTCCTGTTTGAGACATCACTTCCTGTCTGACCTATCTAAAATAAAGGGAGCCAGGAGACAAAGTCTCTAAGAACGGAACCATCAGCATGAAAGCAACACGTGTCCTGACTCTACAGAGGTACATCCGCTCATTGCACAAAAGAGCGTAATACAACTCTGCTTTTAAGCACGGGGGAAATTCTTTGTGTTTGACATACTTTGGCGCAGTTTAGCGCAGCACGGATTTGTGCGTTTAACCAAGCGAATTTCCATAACAGCTCCCTGACTGGAGGAAAGTAGTTGTGGCTGTGCGGGGAAGTTAGACAATTGTAGACAATTGTAGATAGACCTAAAACTCTCCTGGCAGGTTGGAAAACTCTAGCACTGCTGTTTCAGTAGGGAGCGTGTCTGACCTCTGCAGAGAGACCGCTGTTTCCACACAGAGAGCAAGCATCCATCTCTGCAGGGGACAGACTTTGCACATCTTTGGTTTTCATGCACTTGGAATGTGTTGAGCTGATTTCAGCTGAAAGTTTATCTGGTCTTTATTAAATAAGAGTTGGAAATCTACATCCCCATTGTTCAGTGCATTTCTGTACCAGAATACTGATCCAGCCCTGTTATGTTAACATAGGGGCTGATGTATAAAAGCTTTGCACAGCGCAAGACTGGATTAACATAGTGGATAGTGGAGCACCAGCTCCACCACTGAGAATAGGCGCAGCTGGCCCGGATCCCCTTGTACATGATGGTAATCCGGACCAGCCGGGGCTCTCTAATTAGGTGGCTGCTCACTTCTATACCTAATTAGAAAGCCGCCTCTGCTGCTTCCTGTTCTACCAACAGCACTAGGTCCATGATGCTCTTAATCCTGCCCTGGCCCAGCATGTAGCTTGGTGAATGCCATGAACATGGGATTACTAGGAATAGATGGAGCTGGGCAGCACAGGAAATTGCTTTGCTCCTCTATCTCCATCTAGTGGCTGTAATACCGTGCAAAGCTTATACATCAGCCCCATAGAGCAACTCCAGAAATCTAAACAAGTGCACTAGTAGTGGGGATACCCTTGCACTAAAAGGGTTAAATGCTCATTTTGTCAAGTGGGCTCAAATAAAAAATATACTCAACTGATCCTTGGTCCCTTCCTGCTACTAGGCTGGTCCCTGCAGTCTTTTCTTTTCCAGGCTTCAGCAGTCTAAGCCCCGCTGACCTCATTGCGCCTAATGCAGGTCCATGAGGATGTTAA